>NC_133325.1:52694268-52881817 GCF_042186555.1 Aquarana catesbeiana
AAAAGGGTCATGCACCACTTTGGTGCGGATGCAATGCGATTTCAGTCATACAAAAGGTACGGCTCAAATCGCACCGCAAAGACATCGCATGTGATGTGCACAGGAATGAGGTGCGATTCCTGTGCGAATCACATGCGGTGTTTTGCACGCACCAGTGTGAACCCAGGCTCAATCTGCAGATTAAAAGGACACACCCTTGATCTGCACATAACAGAACTTATAAAAAATACATTGTAACAATAACATGGTATATATGTGACATACATAATAAAGTTATATATTTATTAATTTAAGGAATTTCCAGATTGCAGGGTTGATTTTTGGAGGCGTCCCTGAAGACCCTGGGGTACAGAACAGGACTCCCATTTCCCAGTGATTTTTCCACGTATAGGAAGCACAGTGAGTGGGGAGGAAAAGGAGGATCTGGGCACAGAGCTACCCTTAAAGCATTTAGATATAATTTTTTTGACCATAATCCAAGGTCTTCAAGTGGTCACCAAAATGTTTTTTTTTTTTCTTATTAAACAATTATTTTGCAAATACATATTTAATACAGGGGGCACCCATTCTGCCATCACATTGCTTTTTTGGGATTTCTAAATCTTAAATCCTAAATATCACATCTAAAGCTGTTTGCTTTCAGACTGTCTCTCTATGACTGAAATTCTGTAAAGCCTCATCTGAACTGAGCAGATAAGGAGAAGAAGGGAGAAGGAGATATGTTATGTTTCTGACTTCTTCAATGGTGTGCATATTATTAAAAGATGGAAGCATTGAGCACAATAATAAATTAAACAAGCATCTCTTTTTTTTTTTTTCAGCAGAGCTCCTAAGACTAGCCAGGTAGACATGTAAGACAGCTGCAACTAACATTTGGTAATTAATGTAATGTATTCCTAGATACCATGTAATATTAATAAGGAAAATAATGTTTTAACTTGTTGTATTCCTGAACATAATTAAAAAAAAAAAAAAAAATAAACAAATAAATAATTTAAAAAAAAATTATAAAATAAAATAAATAAAAATAAAGAAAATAAAAAAATAAAAAATACAAATTTAAAACATGAAACTCTGCATTTCTATTTAATACATCACACTAATCCTAGAGATTATATCAAAGACAGGCCCTGCAGGCAACTGACGATGAACATGCAATAGATCTCCTATGATTACCCAGCAGCAGCTCCAAGAACAAAGGCATTGTCATATTGTTACATTACCTGGATTAAAGGGAAGTGGCTGGCTCAGTGTCTTGCAGGAACTTGTACAACCAAGTGTCAGTTGGAGACAATCTTCTCCTTTATTTGTATTCAGCAGAGAATGGGGGCAGATCTGATGGCAGAAAACCAAAAAAATGTTGTCTGTTTCCTCCTTGTGAATGGAAAGTGTGTTGTTGAAGCTCAGCTGTGTGTCAGCTCCCTGCAGGAGGAGGAGGCGTCCTATACAGACAAAGGCAAAGGGGGCTTCAGTCCCTCTCCTGGGGGATTTATAAACTGGATTATACATGAAACAGACCCCTGGAGATAATTTCTCAATGTGCTGGAGGCTGTCATTACTGCCAGCTGTCCCTGATTTCTGGAAGTGGCTTCTGCCTTTAAATGTTTCGAAAAAACTGCCATTGTTAAGAGTTCCTGTTTTTTTTTAACATGACATGGTTGCACCATTTTTCTGCACACTAGGCAATTATTACATTTTAAAGTATGGGTATTGCTGGGGAAAAAAAAAAAAAAAAAAAAAATTATATATATATATATATATATATATATATATATATATATATATATATATATATATATATATATATATATTTTTTTTTATATATATATAATTTTTTTATTTTCTATATAGAGAGAGAGAGAGAGAGAGAGAGAGAGAGAGAGAGAGAGAGAGAGAGAAAATAAAAAAATATATAGATATAGATATATAGCTATAGTTAGATAGATAGATAGATAGATAGATAGATAGATAGATAGATAGATAGATAGATAGATAGATAGATAGATAGATAGATAGATAGATAGATAGATAGATAGATAGATAGTCTCCGCTCTATTTCATCCCAAAGGTGTTCTATCGGGTTGACTCTGTGCAGGCCAGTCAAGTTCCTCCACCCCCAAACTTGCTCATCCATGTCTTTAGGCCACATTCACACTGAGGCGCTTTTCAGGCGCTTTCACGCTAAAAAAAGCGTCTGAAAAGCTCACGAAAACCTATTTCCATTAATATCAATGAATGCTTTCACACTGGGGCAGTGTGCTGGCAGGGCGGTGAAAAAATGCCCCTCTCCATTAAAATGAATGGAAAGCTCTTCAAAAGTGCCTGAAAAGCTTCAAAAGCGCTCAGTGTTTTACTGGCGGTTTAGAAGCGCCTCAGTGTGAAAGGGGCCTAACAGGCGTTTTAGAGCTAAAAATAGCACCTGGAAAACGACTCTCCTGTCATTCCAGTGTGAAAGCCCGAGTGCTTTCACACTGGAGCGGTGCGCTTGCGGGACGTTAAAAAAAGTCCTGCAAGCAGCATCTTTGGGGCGGTTTAGGAGCGGTGAATACACCACTCCTAAAACGCCCCTGCCCATTGAAATTAATGGGCACCGCTGCCAAAGCGCCTGCAAAGCGATTCGGCAGCAGCACTACACGGGCAGTATTAACCCCTTCTTTGGCTGTTAGCGGGGGGTTAAAAGCACCCTGCTAGCAGCCGAAAAGCACCGCTAGAACAACGGTAAAGTGCCGCTTAAACTAGCATCGCTTTACTGCCGACGCTCTCACCACTCCAGTGTGAAATTGCCCCTATGGACCTTGCTTTGTGCACTGGTGCGCAGTCCTGTTGGAACAGGAAGGGGACATCCCCAAACTTTTCCCACAAAGTTGGGAGCATGAAATTGTCCAAAATGTCTTGGTATGCCGACGCCTTAAGAGTTCCCTTCACTGGAACTAAGGGGCCAAGCCCAACCCCTGAAAAACAACCCCACACCATAATCCCCCCTCCACCAAATGATTTGGAGGGGTGGCCCAATACTTTGGGAATATAGTGTGGATGAGCGAGTTTGGGGTGGAGGAACTTGACTGGCCTGCGCAAAGTCCTGTCCTCAACTGATAGAATATCTTTGGGATAAATTAGAGCGGAAATTGCGAGCCAGACCTTCTCATCCACATCAGTGCCTGACCTTACAAATGCGCTTCTGGAAGAATGGTCAAACATTCCCATAGACACACTCCTAAACCTTGTGGACAACCTTCCTAGAAGAGTTGAAGCTGTTATAGCTGCAAAGGGTGGGCCAACTCAATATTGAACCCTATGGACGAAGACTCTGTGCCATAAAGTTCATGTGCGGGTAAAGTCAGGCGTCCCAATACTTTTGGTAATATAGTGTATGTACATCTAATGTATTTTATTTGTTATTTACCTGTAAAAGCCTTCCTTGTGTAGACATCCAAAAGCCCTAAGACTGCTGCTGGGTGCCACCATCTTGGATGTGACTTCAGCAGCCCCAGCAGACTCAGCTGTGTCACTCAAGTGACATTCTATACAGTAGTTTAAAGAGGAAGTAAAAACTGGTGGATTTTACTTCCTCTTCATTTCCCTGCAAGGGTAAAGCATAATGGGCTCCAATGCATCGCAAAGTAGCCTATTATGTGTCACTTACCTGAAACCAAAGTCTGCAATGTCACCGCTGTCCCCACTAGCAGGGAGTGTCCATCTTCACCCCTCTTACTTCTGGGGCCACGAATTCCGGCTCTGTGACTGGCCGGGATAGCGTGACGTCACTCCTGCGTATGCGCGCGGGAGCCGCTAGTCACGGCATGACCCTTTTAGAAATGGCACGATCTGCCCTTTCTAAAGTGCGCATGTGCCGTAGACATCGATGCACAGCTTTATTGTAAATATCTCCTAAACCGTGGAGGTTTAGGAGATATTTCCAGCACCTACAGGTAAGCCTTAATATAGACTTACCTGTAGGTAAAAATGATTGTCCACTTTAAGACCCCTTTCACACTGGGACGGTTTTCAGGCACTTTAGCCCTAGAAATAGCCTCTGCTAGACGTCCTCCCATGCTCAAGCGGCCTGCGTGCCCCTTGCAGGGAGCACGCGACGTGCTCTGTGATCAGCGAGTCTATGGGACTCGGCTGATCACAGATTGGAGTAAGGGGTCGATTCCGACCCCTTACCACGCGATCAACTGTCAGCCAATGACAGCTGATCATGTAATGTAAACAGAGCCGGTAATCGGCTATTTTTTCTCCTCACGCTGGTAGCCGATCGGAGCTAGCTGCTCCTTCTGTTGGCCAATAGAAGGGGCAGTCAGCTCCGAGCCTGTAGCCTTTCACCACTGCATCCCTGATTGAACAGATTACAGCCCTGCCTAGATCCAATCAGACGCCAGTGACATCACTTCCTGTTCCACGGTCCATGCTGGTCAGTGGGGAGCGTCTGGGTTCATGTTCTCCTGGAGAAACACTGTGATCCATTCCAGCCAGCTGCTCAATCCTTTCCAGCTATCCGGAACAGCGGTGGGACCCACAGAGCCATGTGGAAAGCCAGGACTGCACTTTACTTTGACAAGCATGCATCTTCTATCATCTTGTGATGCCGCGTACACACGGCCTGACTTCCCGACAATCTAGGAGGGAGGGTCAAGTTATACAAAAGGGTAACAGCTGTGGGGTATGAGCTAATGGAGAAAATAGTGCAGTTGTTAGATGGAGGCAGGATAGGCTTCTCTGAAGAGGAAAGTTTTCAGGGATCACCTAAAAGTGGATAAATTTGGAGACAGTCTGACAGATTGGGGTAGGAAGTTCCAGAGGATGGGCGAGGCCCGGGAGAAGTCCTGGAGGCGGATATGAGAGGAGGTGATGAGGGAACTAGAGAGCAGGAGGTCTTGGGAGGAACAAAGAGGGCGATTAGGTTGGTTTTTTGAGGCTAGTTATGTAGCTGGGGGCAGAGTTGTGGATGGCTTTGTAACTTATTGTTAGTATTTTGAATTTAATTCGTTGGTTGAGTGGCAGCCAGTGGAGGGATTGGCAGAGAGGGGTAGCAGACACTGAGCGGTCTGTAAGGTGGATGAGTCTGGCAGCAGCATTCATGATGGACTGAAGGGGGGATAGTCTATTTAAAGGTAAGCTAATGAGGAGGGAGTTGCAGTAGTCGAGGCGGGAGATAACCAGGGAGTGAATCAGGAGCTTTGTGGTTTCATTGGTTAGAAAGGGACGTAGTTTAGAGATGTTGCGGAGGTTGAAGCAGCAAGCTTTGGAAAGTGATTGCATGTGGGGCCGAAAGGATAGTTCAGAGTCCAGGATAACACCTAGCACCCTGACATGTGGGGATGGGTGGATGGTTTTGCCATTGCTCTTGACAGAGAAGTCAGGGGAAGAGGCACGTGGGGGAGGAAATATTATAAGCTCGGTTTTGGACAAGTTGAGTTTGAGGAATTGGTGTGACATCCATACAGATATGTCGGCTAGTAAGTTAGTGATATGTGAGGAGACTGATGGAGCGAGTTGAGAGGTGGAGAGATAGATTTGTGTGTCATCAGCATAGAAATGATATTGAAAGCCGTGAGAGCCACCAGCTGACCGAGGGAAGAGGTGTAGATTGAAAATAAAAGTGATCCAAGAACAGAACCTTGGGGGACCCCGACGGAGAAGGGAAGGGGAGTGGAGGAAGTAAAAATTTACAACATTGTATAAAAAAATAAGAAATAAAGCTTTCATCAAATGGAAAACAGCTAAAGCATTTTTTTAAATCAAATCCTTATACAGTCTGAGGGCAAGTATGAGGACAGCATGACACCCAAAAAACTCCAGTTTGACAAGCCTACGCTAAAGGAAGCTGAGACCTGCATCCTACTGCTGTGACCACTAGGTAAATAGCATCTGGCCCTGTTTTCCCATAGTTTATACTGGTAGGGAAACTACAGCATCTGGTAATGGGGGGGGTTGGTGGGCTAAATGGAGCAAAATATCCATTTCAATGATGAAGGTTATAAATCAGTCCTCAACGTATGTAGTTTTCAACAAAAGTTTTATGTGGCGAGGTGCTACAGCAGGATCAAGCTATACTGCGTACAATAAGTAGTTCGCTTCCACACTACATAGAAACTGAGTTTTATCAGGGGCAGGTGTTCTGTCCACCAGATGTTTTATATTGATTATTTGTACCTGTGTTAAATGTACATGCAAAATGTGTAATTTACTTAAGACCATCATATGTGGTGTGCAGGCTCCATCTAGCGTTCTTTTGTGGTATTGCTGCAGTTCTGTTTAATTGTTTATTGTAAGTAAAGAATATGCCAGGAAGAAGAGCTAGCCCAGCAGGAAGCATCTCTGAAATTGCAGCAAGCTATCTTAGAAGCTAACATGCAGAAGCTGGCAGTAGAAAGAGACGCTGCCGCCACCATTGCAGAAGCAAAAGCTTTAGAAGCAGCCGTCAACGATGAACCAAGACTAAGCAGCAGCATACCGGGTCTAGAAGAGGACCAACAAGATTCTTCGCAACGCACGACAGATTATGTCTACCAGCACTGTGACCCAAGCAGCATCCCTCCACAAGGTAACCAGCCTTCATACAAGCATGAAACACCAGTCTTCACTCCAAAGGTGTATGCAACGAGCCGGTACGAACTGCCTACTTTATGCAAGTTTGAACCCAGCGCGCTTAAAGAAGAGACCTTTACCAGGTATGCCTTTACACTGAACCACAATACACCAGCAGCCTACCCCAATGCCAATCAGGCTACTGTAGACTTTGCCAAGTTGCTGGCCAAAGGAGAGTTAGTTACCCAAGGACTTGTCAAATTTAGTGATCGCCCTCAACACTACAGGGCATGGCGATCCGCTTTCCAGAGTGTCATTCAAGGTCTAGATCTATCCTGCAGGGAACAGATAGAACTCCTCGTAAAGTGGCTTGGCAATGATTCTGCTGAACATGCCAAAAGGATCAGAGACATTAATATAAACCACCCGGAGATAGGCCTTACAAACATCTGGAACAGGCTGGATAGATGTTATGGCTCACCAGAGGCTATAGAGAGTACACTGTTTAAAAGGATAGAAGACTTCCCAAAAATGCCTAGCGGAGGTTACCAAAGACTCAGAGATTTCAGTGACCTGTGTATGGAGTTACAAGTTGCTAAAGCAGAAGGAGACTTTCCTGGCCTTTCTTATCTTGACTCTGCTAGAGGTATTAACTCCTTAGCACAAAAACTTCCTTATGAGTTACACGAAAGATGGATTACTCATGGCTGTAACTACAAACGAAAACACAATGTACCTTTTCCACCCTTTGAGTTTGTGGACTTTGTAGACAGACAAGCAGGAATGAAAGATGACCCCAGCTTCATTTTTCCAGTGTCTTATACCACTTCTTCTGGCCCTAAACAACTCAGAGCTCCAGTAGCAGTGCACAAAATTAACATTTCTTCCCACAGATTTGCAGAGTCTCAGCCAGAGGATCAAGACAGCGACCCTACTAAGTTCTGCCCTCTACATAAGATGCCACATCCTCTTCTGGAATGCAGAGCCTTCAGGACAAAGACCATCCAGGATCGCAAAGCTTTCCTCAAAGAGAACAACATCTGTTACAAGTGCTGCTCTTCATCCACACATTTCGCCAAGGACTGTAAGGTCAGTGTCAAATGTACAGAATGTGACAGCACAGAGCACAACACAGGCCTACACCCAAGGCCTACTCCAAGAACTTTCCCATCTGTTCAAAGGGACAAGGAGCAAGGTGGGGAGACCAAGGACTCTAGTACAGACGCCATAGCAATCACTTCACAGTGCACTGAAATCTGAAAAGGAAGTGCAAGTGGCAGGTCCTGCTCTAAAATCTGTCTAGTGTGAGTTTACCCAAAAGGACAAAGGGACAAAGCAGTCAAGCTCTACGTTATCTTGGATGATCAGAGTAACAATTCACTAGATAGATCTATGTTTTTTGACATTCTAAACCTTAAAGGCCCCAGCAGCGCTTACTCCCTTAGGACTTGTGCAGGTACAGTGGAAACAGCAGGGAGAAGAGCTGACGGCCTAAAAATTGAATCTATGGATGGTAAGACATGCCTACCCTTACCGACTATAATAGAGTGCAACCAGATGCCAGACAACAGATCAGAGATTCCCACACCAGACGCAGCAGCTCACCAGACTCACTTGAATCACATAGCACATCTCATACCGAACTAGATGATCAGGCTCAGATAATCTTTCTCCTAGGGAGGGATATCTTGGAAGTCCACAAAGTAAGAAAACTGATCAACAGTCCTAAAAACGCCCCATTTGCCCAAAAACTGGATCTCGGGTGGGTCATTATAGGTGATGTTTGCCTGGGAGGTGCACACAAACCTGCATCTGTTAATAACCTGCTCACTAGTACCCTTGAGAATGGTCGTCCTTCTCTTTTCCAACCCTGTCAAAATCACATCCTCATAAAGGAGCTACCACACAACAACCCTGTACCTCTTCCCTTCCTAAGTCCCCTCTGTGATAGCAATACCTATGACAACGACCAAAGCGACTTAGGAAGCACAGTGTTCAGGAGAACAAAGGAAGACAACCAGGTAGTAATGTCCATGGAGGATAGGCTCTTCTTGGAAGTTATGGAAAAGAGTATGGAGAAAGACGGGACTAATAGCTGGGTTGCACCTCTTCCCTTTAGATCACAAACACAACGTTTGCCTAACAACAACAGAGAACTAGCATATAAACGTCTCACTTCCCTAAGACACAATCTTCAAAGGAAACCAGAGAAGAAAGAACATTTCCTTTCCTTCATGGAGAAAATATTCCAGAATGGTCATGCTGAGATAGCCCCAAACCTCAAAGACTCAGAGGAATGCTGGTACTTACCCATATTTGGGGTCTATCACCCTAAGAAGCCAGGGCAGATTAGAGTGGTGTTCGATTCTAGTGCCAAGCATGAGGGTGTCTCTCTAAACGATGTCCTTCTCTCTGGCCCTGACCTGAACAACAGATTATTAGAAGTACTTCTTCGCTTTCGCAAAGATTCAGTCGCATTCATGGTAGACATACAACAAATGTTGTCTATTGTTTTCTTGTTAAAGAAGAACACCGTAACTTTCTGAGGTTTCTCTGGTTCAGGGACAACAACCCCTCTGGAGACATCACAGAATACCGCATGAGGGTACACATATTTGGCAACAGTCCTTCCCCTGCAGTTGCTATATATGGCCTCAGACATTCTGCTAGAGTGGGAGAGTCAGAGTATGGGTCAGATGTCAGACAGTTTGTGGACAAGGATTTCTATGTAGATGATTGCTTGAAATCACTACCCACCAATGAAGCCGCAATCAGTCTCCTCAAAAGAACTCAGGCAATGCTTGCGTGTTCCAACTTAAGACTCCACAAGATTGCTTCCAACAGTAGAGAAATTTTAGAAGCCTTTCCTGTCCAAGATCATTCTAACGAGTTAAAGGACTTAGATCTAGGCACAGACTCACTTCCCATGCAACGCAGCCTTGGTTTGCTTTGGGACTTAAGATCTGACACGTTTACTTTCCAAGTAAACACAGAAGAAAAACCCTTTACCCGTAGGGGTGTCCTGTCTACCATAAACAGCCTGTATGATCCCTTAAGCTTTGCAGCACCTGTCACCATCCAGGGTAAAGCACTACTGAGAGACTTAACCTGTGAGTCATTAGATTGGGACCACCCTCTCCCCACCGACAAGAAGAACCTATGGCTAGAGTGGAAGGACTCACTAACAGCTCTATCCAACCTTAAATTTCCTCGACCATATGCTCCTCTGTCATCTGCAGACGTTCAGATGCAAAGACTTTGTGTGTTTTCCGATGCTTCTGTTAAAGCAATTGCTGCTGTAGCTTACCTGAAAACCATAGACACTAAAGGACAATGCCACATAGAGTTCCTAATGGGGAAAGCAAAACTTGCACCACTTCCCGAACACACCGTACCCAGGTTGGAACTTTGTGCTGCAGTAAAAGAACTTCAAATTCCTTCTAATTTGGACGTTCTCAGAGTAGAAAGATACTTGAGTGAACAAGACTGCACGCGGATCTTCAACGCACCTCTCTCTTCTCACATGGGAGGTGTTTGGGAGAGGATGATAGGCATAGCCCGCAGAATTCTTGACTCTATCTTCCTACAAGTAGGAACTGCAAGGCTTACTCACGAATGTTTAGTGACATTTATGGTAGAGGTTACAGCTATCATTAACGCCAGACATCAATTTCAATTGACTCTCAAGATGCAGTGGTTCTCACACCTGCCATGTTACTCACGCAAAAGACTAGTCATGCCGGTGCTCCAGCTGGAGAGTTTTGTGAGAAGGACCTTTACAAACGTCAATGGAGACAAGTACAAACTCTTGCCAATACCTTCTGGAACCGGTGGAGGGAACAATATATATCTACTCTACAAGTAAGGAGAAAGTGGCACACTGAAAAGCCTAATCTTAAACCTGGTGATGTTGTGCTCATGAAAGATTGCCAGACACTTATGCTGCATACACACGAGCGGACTTTACGGCAGACTTGGTCCGGCGGACTCAGTCGGATAATTCGATCGTGTGTGGGCTCCAGCGGACTTTTTTTTCCCAAAAGTTTGACGGACCTAGAAATGAAACATGTTTCAAATCTTTCCGACGGACTCGAGTCCGGTCGAAAAATCCGCTCGTCTGTATGCTAGTCCGACGGACTAAAACCGACGCTAGGGCAGCTATTGGCTACTGGCTATCAACTTCCTTATTTTAGTCCGGTCGTACGTCATCACGTACGAATCCGTCGGACTTTGGCGTGATCATGTGTGTCCAAGTCCATCCGTTTGTAAGTCTGGCGCACCTACGCTACAAGGTCTGTCGGAAAGATCGTCGGACCAAGTCTGCCATAAAGTCTGCTCGTGTGTACGCGGCATAAGGAATATGTGGCCTTTAGGTTTGATCACCAAAGTACTGCCAAGCAAGGATAATCCTGTCCGTAAGGTCGAGGTCAAGATCTTTCAACAGAATGAGGTTAAAGTATTCTTGAGACCAGTGACCGAACTTATTCTGTTGCTCTCTACTGAGGACTCTGTTAGTGACATCCCTTGATGTCAGGCGGGGAGTGTTTTGTCCACCATATGTTTTATATTGGTTATTTGTACCTGTGTTGTTAAATTTACATGCAAAATGTGTAATTTACTTAAGACAATCATATGTGGTGTGCAGGCTCCATCTAGCGTTCCTTTTTGGTATTGCTGCAGTCCTGTTTAATTGTTTCTTGTATGTGTAAATAAGGAAGTTGTCAGCAAGCAGGAAGTTCTGGGTAGAATCTTGGCAGGAAGTGAACCATCCACCATTCTTTTCAACACATTGCAGGAAGCAAGTCATGTCTTTCGCAATCTATCGCCATCATTCCTTAGAGAACTTCAAAAGTAAGTTTTTATTATCTCATCTTGTACTGTATATCTTTGTTTATGCTATGTATGCTGTATTGTATGCAAAATTATACTTATTGAGGTCTATTTCTGTTATTTTGTAGTTTCACCTGGCTTGTTCTAATAAAACTGAGAAACTGAGTTATTGGGATAAGAAGGTTTAGCTAGCTGTCCCAGAGACAGAACAGCAGGTATGACTACCTCATACAGACACAAAGCATTAGGCACCTTTCAGGGCTGTGCATTGTGATATAACTCAGGGACAGTAACACACAATCAATGGTATTCAGCATTGTAGTGCCATTCTATAATAATGACACCATGAAAAACGTTAAAAGTGAGCCTCAATGCACATGCAATTCAGCACACCACAATTCGCAAATATATGTTGTATTGGCAAAGAAGTCGGACCAGCCTCGTTTTGGATTTTAGGTGTTTACATGTTTAAAACAGTTTTTTTTGCTAGGAAATTACTTAGAGCCCCCAAACATTATATATTATTTTTTTTCTAATACCCTAGAGAATAAAATGGCAGTCATTGCAATACTTTTTTTTGCATCGTATTTGCGCAGTGGTCTTATAAGGGCACTTTTTTTGGAAAAAATTCCCTTTTTTTTTATTTAAAAAAAATGACAACAGTAAAGTTAGCCCAATTTTTTTTTATATTGTGAAATATAATGTTACGCCAAGTAAATTGATACCCAACATGTCATGCTTCAAAAGTGCGCCCGCTCGTGGAATGGCGTCAAACTTTTACCCTTAAAAATCTCCATGGGCGACGTTTAAAAAAATTCTACAGGTTGCATGTTTTGCATTACAGAGGAGGTCTAGGGCTAGAATTATTACTCTTGCTCTACCGGTCGCGGTGACACCTCACATGTGTGGTTTGACCACTGTTTTCATATGCGGGCGCTACTCACATATGCGTTCGCTTCTGCGCGCGAGCTCGTCGGGACAGGGCGCGTTAAAAAAAATTTTTTTAATTATTATTTATTTTACTTTATTTTATTTATTTTTTCACTGTTTTTAAAAAAGAAAAAAAATTTGGATCACTTTTATTCCTATTACAAGGAATGTAAACATCCCTTGTAATAGAAAAAAGCATGACAGGTCCTCTTAAATATGAGATCTGGGGTCAAAAAGTCCTCAGATCTCATATTTAGACTTTAATGCAAAAAAAAAAAAAAAAGTCGTTTAAAAAAATGACACAAAAAAAATTTGCCTTTAAGAGAAGTGTTTTGAATGACATATAGAGCATGTTCAAAATATTTCCGTCGGAAATGCCGACGGAGTTTAGCCCGTTGGCAAGTCCGACCATGCGTACGCGGCATAAGTGTTTTTAATATTATCCTAATAAAGTCATCATTTTAATACTACACTCAGGTCGGTGCCTCCCCTTCCCTGTTTTTTCCATGCCACCTACCAGTGCCCTTCAAATATTTGTCTTTTTTTGTTTGTTTAGCAAAAAATAAAAACCCAAGTGGTGATTAAATACCACCAAAAGAAAGCTCCATTTGTGTGAAAAAAATGATAAAATTTTCATTTGAGTACAGTGTAGCGTGACCGCGCAATTGTCATTCAAAGTGTGACAGCACTGAAAGCTAAAAATTGGTCTGGGCAGGAGGGGGGTTTAAGTGCCCAGTAAGCAAGTGGTTAATGATAATAGAATATACTGTGTTACACCTTTAACACACAACATGAATTCACATTATAGCATGTATTCAAAACAAAAAACTGATTACGTGTTATTTATTTTTTTGCCTTTGTTCAGCGCATCATGCTGATTTTTTTCAACTTTATTTGATGTGTGCATTGTGGTGATGTGCGGTGCCATCCAGTGCTGTGCAGAAAAACGCAAACATGCCGCATGGCACACACACCAGTGTTGCTGTGTAAACTGAGCCCTTAAAATAAAAACATTTTTTTATTACACATAATAAAACATGCTATAAACATAACCACATTTTTTTCCAAAGCCACACAGACTGCTCCTCTTACCTTTATATAAATGCACTATTAAATTATATAGGACCCTTCATCTAGTTTATTGGAGTAACTAGCTTATCAAGAGTGCTTATAAATCCAAAAATGTCAATTTATTATCCATAATGTAAATTTAATTTTGTACAACTTCACATTAAAGCTTCAGGTTTCAATGTGAGGCTGAAATGTTGACAAAGCCCCACCACAATCACTTGTTGGTGGCCCGTTTCTGCTGCAGGCAGCATCTGCTCATCAACTGGCATGACTATTATTATTATTATTATTATTATTATTATTCATTATATAGCGCCAACAGTTTACGCAGCGCTTTACAATATAAAAGGGAGACAATACAGTTATAATATAATACAATACAATACAATAGGATTAAGAGGGCCCTGCTCAGAAGAGCTTAC
Source organism: Aquarana catesbeiana (assembly GCF_042186555.1). Lineage (NCBI taxonomy): Eukaryota > Metazoa > Chordata > Amphibia > Anura > Ranidae > Aquarana > Aquarana catesbeiana. The sequence goes on from NC_133325.1 coordinate 52,708,053, forward strand.
AATCTAATAGGGAGGGGCAGGTGGTACAAAAGGTTGTAACTGTGGGGAATGAGCTGGTGGAAGTGGTAGGAGATTAGTTGGAGACGTGATAGGCTTTCCTGAAGAGATGAGTTTTCAGGGATTGCCTGAAGGTAGCAAGAGTAGGGGCTAGCCGGATAGATGGAGGTAGCGAGTTCCAGAGGATGGGAGAGGCTCTGGAGAAATCCTGGAGACGAGCATGGGAGGAGGAGATGAGAGAGCTTGAAAGCAGGAGGTCTTGAGAAGAGCGGAGAGGACGATTTGGGTGATATTTGGAGACAAGATTAGTGATGTAGCTTGGGGCAGAGTTGTGAATGGCTTTGTATGTTGTGGTTAGAATTTTGAATTTAATTCGCTGGGTGATTGGGAGCCAGTGTAGGGATTGAAGTAGAGGGTTGGCAGACACTGAGCGGTTGGTAAGGTGGATAAGTCTGGCAGCAGCATTCATGATAGACTGAAGAGGGGATAGCCTATGGAGCGGTAGGCCAATGAGAAGGGAGTTGCAATAGTCAAGGCGAGAGATAACAAGGGAGTGAATGAGGAGCTTGGTGGTTTCATTTGTTAAAAAAGGGCGAATTTTAGAGATGTTACGGAGGTGAATTCTACAAACTTTTGACAATGATTGGATTTGAGGCTGAAATGACAAGTCGGAGTCTAGGATTACACCTAGTACCCTGGCGTGAGGGGAGGGACTGATGGTTGCATTGTTGATTTTGATGGAAAAGTCATGGAGGGGGGCACGGGCGGGGGGGAATATTAATAGCTCAGTTTTAGAGAGATTTAGTTTAAGGAAGTGGTGCGACATCCATGCTGATATGTCAGTTAGTAAGTTAGTAATGCGAGAGGAGACTGAAGGAGTGAGGTGAGGAGTAGACAGATAGATTTGGGTGTCATCAGCGTATAAGTGGTATTGGAAGCCGTGGGCAGTTATTAGGTGACCAAGGGAGGTGGTGTAGATAGAGAAGAGAAGGGGTCCAAGAACCGAGCCTTGGGGGACCCCCACAGAAAGGGGCAATGGAGAGGAGGAGACAGAGTTGTAGGTGACACTGAAGGAGCACTGTGATAAATAGCCAGAAAACCAGGATAGAGCAGAATCTCGGAGGCCAAGGGAATGTAGTTTATTGAGAAGGAGCGGGTGGTCAACAGTATCAAAGGCCGCAGAGAGGTCAAGTAGTAGGAGTATGGAGTACTGGCTGTTGGTTTTAGCAGTTAGTAAATCGTTAGTGAGTTTTAGTAAGGTAGTTTCCGTGGAGTGCTGCGAGCGAAAGCCAGACTGTAAGGGGTCAAGAAGGTTATTTTCATTGAGGTAGGAGCTAAGACGGTTGTAGACTAAGCGTTCTAGAAGTTTAGAGGTGAATGGGAGTAATGAGATGGGTCTTAAGTTGTTCAGGTCGGTAGGGTCCAGTGAGGGCTTTTTAAGAATGGGAGTGATCTGTGCATGTTTTAGAGGGGAGGGGAAAATGCCACTAGAAAGGGAGAGATTGAAGATGTGGGTGAGGGAGCATAGGATAGAAGAAGAGGGTGACCGTAGTAGTTGTGAGGGAACAGGATCCAAGGGACAATTGGTTAGGTGGGCATTCGAGAAAATTTTTGTAACCTCTTCCGTAGTAGCCAATTCAAAAGAGGAGAGGGTTGAATGTGCTGCTGGGCAAGGTATGATGGGTGGGGAAGATGTACGCACAGTGGAGATGTCCTCACGAATTGCATTGATCTTGTCTTTGAAGTGATTGGCAATCTCTTGGGCAGTGAGTGAGTTAGTGGGTAGAGGGGGTGGTGGACGAAGCAGAGAGTTAAAGGTTGAGAAGAGCCGACGGGGACTGGATGACAAGGAATTAATAAGAGAGACAAAGTAGGCTTGTTTGGCAGCATGGAGGCATGAATTGTATTTTAGAAGGGCAGATTTATATAGGGTGAAATCTTGCAGGCATTTGGTTTTACGCCACAGTCGTTCAAGAGCACGGCAATGTCTCTTGAGATTTCTAGTGTTGTCAGTTTGCCAGGGTTGTAACGGTCGGGGCCTAATTCTGCGTGTGGTTAGGGGAGCAAGTGCATCTAGTGATGATGAGAGTGAACTGTTGTAGACAGAAGTGGCCAGGTCAGGACAGGACAGGGGAGAGATTATGTCATATAGGTTGTCAGTAGCAGAATAGAGAAGAGAAGGGTTAAAGTGGCGAAGGTTTCTACAAGTAATTGTTTGCTGCTTGGAGGGATGGGTGGTTGGAGGCAATAGAAATGACTACCCCCAGGATGAGTCCCGCCCACCACATGTCCCTCCTCCAAAATACTTCTCCTTCCATTGATGCTAGGTAGGGTTGGTTAAGTATTAGAAGTGTAACACAGAACAGTCAAGCTGAAATAGGTATAGTTAATGCTGGATCAAGCAAATGTAGCCCTTACCCCTGTAGGAGCCGCTGGTGATGATGGGTCTTCTGTTCTGCCATGACTCTTGAAACTGCTCGTGCCCCACTGACACACTTGGTCATACACCAAAGCCGTCTACACCTGTGGACTTAACGGTTAGCAGTCTACAAGACTAGAGGATAAGGCAACAAACAGCTTAGTGGTAAACCAATTGAATATATTATTAAGCTCAAAGCAACACAGCTTAAATCAGTAAACGGACAATTATCCAAACATAAAGGCACTATGGTCAAAGACCCACTAACTGGCACTCAAAGGCTATAGCAATGTTAAGATTAACTATGACAGATGCAACTAGAGTCTTTGTAGTGGCATCTACGAATTAACAAAAGGTAAACAAGTCCTTGTGCACACACTATGCATGTAGTGTGTTAGTGTTTGAGACTCTACTGAATGGGGTACCCTTGGACGTGGCTGAAAGTACCTGGTGCCTGATATTTAAGGTTTGTCAGCTTTCTGTGGGGCCCTTCTTTAGGTGGTGCACTGTCCCTTTAAGATTGTTCGTAGGAACAGAGGCTAAGCTGCTAAGTAGGAGCAGTCTATCAGAAGTGTGGTGGGTATTTAGGAAATGTAGTTCAGCTCACCACTTCCTGGCAGGCTCATCAGATCCCAATGACTTGGGATCCCAGTTCTCAGTTCCCAGCAATCAGGTCCTGGATCCTCACACAGATCAGATCCCGAAGATGCAGCAACTCTCTCTCAACTCAGTCTCTGAAGGCAGCTCTAGCAGGCTCAGGTGCAGGTCCGTCCTCTCTCCTTGATGTGGATGAACAGGCACAGCAACAGGTCTCCTTAACTCCTCTCTAATGGCTCCAGTACCTCAGATGTGGGGCTCAGACCCTCACAACAGATCTGTCCCCGTCGCTCTTTTCCCTGAACTGCCCAGACGTGGATCAGTTTTCCCAGGAACACTATGAAGTTCTACTCCTCTTCTCTTGTGAGAATTGAAGCCCAGCAACCATTAGTCTCCATAGCAGGTACAGTGCAGCGCCCCCTTTAGGAACTACTATTCCTATTATTAATAGCTTCTGCCCAGCAAATTCTCTCTGAGGCTTCCAATGGCTCCTTCCCTTCCTACACAGCCATGAGAAAGAAAAAAACTGGCTGCATTCCCCCTGTCACTGTGCAGCAGGGGGCGAGCAGGGGACAAAGTGAAGCAGCACCTGGCTACACAAGCAAGCCACAAATAGCTGTGTAATAAGCGCTGGATCAAGCAGTCAAGCTGCAGAAGCTTTGCAGTAAATGCTTGACTTAGATTATAAGTAAAAAAAAAGGGCTATGAAATGAGCGTTGGACAAAACAAGCCACGTTTGTTATTCTATAAACACTGAACATTTAACCTAGCTTTGCATTATCTCTATAGGTGCCATTCTGGGGTACATGGCTGTGGTTGGGAGACAATCTCAACGTTTTGCTGGCATTACCAGCTTTTTAAAGGGAACCCCTTTGTGACCTGACATCTCAGTCCATCTTGACTGCTTGATCCAACAACCAATCAGAATTCTTCACTAATATGACACCAGCAAGGTGAAGTCTGATCATTTTGAGAAACCGGTGAAAAAAAATATGGAGCTGCATAAAAGCAGGATAGAAAGTATACTATTAGATTCCCCCATGTACATACATAATCATGCATAGAAACAAGGTGTTTTGCCTGGCATGATGAAGTTTTTTTGAGGTTTTAATAATGTAACCACATGGTGTGATTTTACTAAGGCTGGGTCCTCACCCCCTCAACCGTCTTCTGGGGGGTTGATGGCACTGTTAGGGAAAAGTCAGGCTTCAGTACTGGTGGTGGTGCCTGTTTAGGTCACCTCAGGACAGACTGAATGGGGGGAAAATAAAGTTCTGGCTGACGGTAGCCTGGTATCAGCAGCTCCCCCAGCAGCTGCGATGGAGCAGTTTGGGCAACAGAAATGAAGGAAGACAGGGTTCAATTGGCTTAGCAAAGGGTTATGTAAACATTTTTTCATTTGGAATCAGGAGTACATTGAGATAATTTCAGTTTTACCAATGGAGAAGGGTAAGGCTTAGGACGAAAAGCGCAGGTGGCACCTTATTCCGTGGACTTCCATAAATTGGTTGACCAGTGTGTTTGAAAATTGTTTGGCTCTTATTTGCTATATGGATTCAATAGCTGACAAGCATAGGGTATATAGTGGCTCAGTGTGGCTACATTATGATGAGCAGTTTCACCAGAGAAAAGCTGTGCATCCTGGTGTGCGCTGGGACCACAAGGACATCATGTAGTGTAGTAAGCTTATGGCACAGCTCTGGACATCAGACCAGCTCTTTCAAGTGGCAGTCGGCAGGAAATGAGCCTTAGGGCAGCCAGCTGGGCATAAGAAAGGCTATTGTTGGCAGATCCATGGCAGTACTTGCCATTTCGGAACTGCATGCCGATTCAAGGCTGCAAAGGCTCACATAGTTTGCAAAGGAAGCTTCGGTCTTTAAACCTCGGGGCTGCAATTTATGTTTTTTTAAAAAGTATTTTTCAGAATTTTTCAGTTTGTTTGCGCCCCCCCCCCCAAAAAAAAATTTTTTGAGCACCAAGCGCCATTGGAGTAATGGGTGGTGCTCAAAGAGCCTCAGGATCCACTACCTGGATGATTTTTTTTGGGCATAAGCCCACTGAGTCCTTCACTTTGCTTTATTACACTCTTTAGAACAGAATGCCAGGACCTTTTAACTCCCCCTAACACCAGACAAGGTGGACTTTAGTAAACCTTTTTTGGCTAGTGGACACCAAAGACCCCCCCCTTCTCATAACCAACAGTTATGTTATTTGATTATTGTAACTGTTAATTGATTTGTGGTTAAAAAAAACAAACAGCTGCTGTAACTGTCAGATTGTTTTTGTTGGGGATTTCTTTAAAGGGGTGGCAGTTAACAAATCAATCAATCATGACACAACAGGGCAAGTGTAGTTCACTTATCTCCCGTGTGTCATATTCAAATATAGTGATAACATCTGATATAAATAATGATTTTATTTTACCCCCCGCTTTACTTTTCCCTGTAAAGGAATTCCTCAGCCCTTGCACAAACACAATAACAGCCACTGTTTAAAGCTTTGCCCTCCCTCTGGCTGTATTTCTTTTTACCTTATAACCTCCTTCATAAAAATACTCCTCTTTCCAAGGAAGCTTGTAAATGCCAACAGGCTTTGGCGGATGTCCCATCTATGCCTAGCCATTGATTTTAAAGTCCAGAACAACATACATAACTGCTTCAATACCGGGCACTTTTACCCCCTTCCTGCCCAGGCCAATTTTCAGCTTTTAGTGCTGTCGCACTTTCAATGACAATTCCGCGGTCATACAACACTATACCCAATAAAATTGTTATCATTTTTTTGAGACAGATAGAGCTTTCTTTTGGTGGTATTCAACTGCCAAAAGAGCGAAAAACATTTTCTTCGTTTCTAGTAGAACATTTTGTAAATAAGTAATTTTTTCTCCTTCACTGATGTGCACTGATGGGCTGCACTGATGTGCATTGATGAGGGGGCACTGATGGGCTGCACTGATGTGCACTGATGGGCTGCACTGATGAGGTGGCACTGATGGGCTGCACTGATGGGCACTGATGAAGAGGCACTGATGCTGATCAGTGCTGCATATCAGTGCCTCCTCATCAGTGCCCAACAGTGCCACCTATCAGTGCCTAACAGTGCTGCCTATCAGTGATCATCAGTGCTGCATGATAGGCAGCACTGTTGTGCACTGATAGGTGGCACTGTTGGGCACTGATAGGCAGCACTGATGGGCGGCACTGATGAGCACTGAAAGGCAGCACTGATTGGCATCACTTATGGGCATTAACTGGCATCACTGATGGGCACTGTTGGGGCTGCACTGATAATCAGTGCCCTGATTATCTGTGCAGGTCTTACCTGTGAGGAAATGCTGATGATCGGCTCTCCTCTCCTCACACGATTTCAGTGTGAGGAGAGGAAAGCCGATAACCGTCATTTCCTTGTTTACATGTGATTAGCTGTGATTGGACACAGCTGATCACATGGGTAAAGAGCCGCGTCATCTGCTCTGTACCGAGATCAGGGATGCGCCGTGTCCTGGGGACACAGCGCGCCTCCTATCAACGCGCTGCGCGCTCGACGAGAGTGGGGCGTCATATGACACTGTCCCAGAACGATAGAACCAACTGGCAGCTGTCATTTCCTTATATGGCGGGCTAGAGGTGGTAAAAGAGGCGCTGGGGACTTTTTAGACTTGCATGTGAAGTCAGTTGAAGGAAAATGTCAAACAAGCTCAATAGCTTTGGCTAGGTGGCTCCCAAGCATGGCTTCCTTGATGGGCACCCAATAGTAGCTCAAACCATAGAAATACAGAAAGGAGCACAGACCAAAACCAGATAAGAGTCCAAGATCATGTTACCGTACTTGTTGGCACAAACATTGTATAAAAGCATCCAATGTGTTACAGGGACAACACCACTCCTCGTTCATCAGAGCTACAAGAATAAGCAAAAAAAAACATATATGAATATTCGCTTTCCTAACACTAAACTGCCTCTCTGCCAATCAGGTGCTCGGTTCTGTTACCCGTAACCTGATTGGCTGAAACGACAGGCACTGTGATTGGATGCCTATCAGGCAGCAGCATTTGATATGGCACAGTGGAAGCATTTGATGGGGCACAGTGACAGCATTTGATGGCACAGTGAGAACATTTGATATGGCACAGTGGCTGCGTTTGATGGGCACAGTGGCTGCGTTTGATGGGCACAGTGGCTGCGTTTGATGGGCACAGTGGCTGCGTTTGATGGCACTGTGGCTGCGTTTGATGGCACAGTGGCTGCGTTTGATGGCACAGTGGCTGCGTTTGATGGTACAGTGGCGGCAATTGAGGGGCACAGTGGCTGTGTTTGATGGCACAGTGGCTGTGTTTGATGGCACAGTGGCGGCAATTGAGGGGCACAGTGGCTGCGTTTGATGGCACAGTGGTGGCAATTGATGGTACAGTGAGGCTGCAATTGATGGGGTTTTTTTCAGAATTTTTCAGTTTGTTTGCGCCCCCCAGCCGCCACTGAAATTTACTGACATTATTCCACTTTTTCCTTACAGGAGGTTTCACTTAAACCCAACCTTTAACTGTCAATTTGTCACCAGGAAAGGGATTCTGATCCTACACACCATCTGGACTGCTGACATTTATTACACAATGATCCTTCACACATGTCCAGGAAATGTTGTAAAATGAAGGATGGCGACGACACAGCGATAGCAGTTCTTTGCCTTATACTGTGGTAAACTGCAACAGAGTTGCGTTGTGTTGGGTAAATGTTGGTGTAGTCCATGCACACACCAACCAATGTACAAGTGTGTATATTTATCATTCCAGTTATTAAGTGCACACACATACTGGGCTCAATTCACGAAACAGCATCTATCGCTTTAAGATTAGCGGTAAAAAAAGCTCATAATGTTTTTCAAAAATTTCTTTGCAGTTGATTACAAAACACTTTGAAAATTCTGCATGTGCTATTGCTTAAAAAGTAATGTGGTATTTTAGTAGTGAAAACATGCGGTATTTTAATGCCGGCACCTGCCAGTGTCCTTAACAACCAGTGAATAACTGGTTGTTAAGGACGCAGCAGGCGCCGGCTCCTTAACAACCATGCTGCACCCTTAACAATCATGAATCTGCTGTCAGTGGGGTTTGCCAATAGACAGCATAATGTAAACAGAAGAAACATTACATAAATAAAACCCCAAAAAAACAAACAACAAAAACCAGCATGCCCGCCCCCCCCAATCCCTACCATGTCCTTTGAGTATGGTAAGAATTTTAAGGGGGACCCCACACTAAAAATAAATGAAAACTGTTGTGAGGTTCCCCCCCCAAAATCCATACATACCCTTATCTGCGCATGCAGCCCAGCAGGCCAGGAAAGGGAGGACACAATCAAGTACCCCCTCTCCCCCCGAACCATACCGGGTCACATGCCCTCAAAATGGGGGGAGTGCTTTGGGGGAACCCCCCAAAGCACCTTGTCCCAATGTTGATGAGGACAAGGGCCTCTTCCCCACAACCCTGGCCCGGCAGTTGTGGGGGTAAAGGGTGACTTATTCCCACCAAAAATTAGAAACATTTGGTATGAGGTCCCCCTCAAAATTTATACCATACCCTTATCCAAGCATGCAGGCCAGGAAAGGGAGGACACGACCAATTGCCCCCCTGAACCATACCAGGTCACATACCAAGTCACAAAATGAGGGGGTGCTTTAGGGGGCCCCCCAAAGCACCTTGTCTCCATGTTGATACGGGCCTCTTCCCTGCAACCCTGGCTTGGTGGTTGTGGGGGTGCAGGGGTGACTTGTTGGCATCTGGAAGTCCCTTTTGCCCTCCCCCAATGTAAATGAGTATGAGTATAATACCCCTATTCATTCACCCAAAAAAATGACCATAGTAAAAAAAAACCCAGAGCCAGTTTTTGACAAGTCCTTTATTAAGAAAAGGGAAAAAAACTAAATAAATCAACCCTCCCGCCCCACCGAAGTAAATCCAGCATCAATCACGTAAACGCCACCCACCGACCTGCACAAATAAAAAAAAAAGGTCCGCACAAGGCTCTTGGCTCCCGCTGACTGAGAGCTCTGCTTTCCACCTGCCGCTAAATAAACTAAGAGGTGGGGTCATCCAATGATGTCACTGGTAAACAGAACAAATAGAGAAGGTGAATCTCCCTGACAGGGACACAGACAGAAAAAAAAACAGACTGGGGTTCTAATCCCTCTCCACTCTATCGAAAACTAAAAAAAAAAATAATAATTACTGGTATCTTAAGAAAACTAGATATAATTAGAAATGATGCCAAACATACTGAAAATCGAGATTGGGTTGACATGCACTTTAATTATACCATGGAAAGTGTATTGTTATATCTGTTTGATATGTGTATATCCTGCCAGAAATAGAATACTATCCTGAGTCCTGTGTGATCTCATGGAGTCAATGGGGGTCATTGGGGGATGTTACTGTTGTAGACCCCAATATAAGACTCCATCACTATCTACCATCTTTACCCACTTCGGCCCCGGAAGGTTTTACCCCCTTCATGACCAGGCCATTTTTTGCGATACGGCACTGCGTTGCTTTACCTGACAATTGCGCGGTCGTGTGATGCTGTACCCAAATAAAATTGATGTCCTTTTTTCTTCCCCACAAATAGAGCTTTCTTTTGGCGGTATTTGATCACCTCTGTGTTTTTTTTTTTTTGTTTTTTTTGTGTTATAAATAAAGCAAGACTGACAATTTTGAAAAAAAAAAAATATATATATTTTTTACTTTCTGCTATAAAACATACCCAATTAAAAAAATTTAAAAAATTTAATTTCTTCATCAGTTTAGGCCAACATGTATTCTGCTTCATATTTTTGGTAAAAAAAAAATCCCAATAAGTGTATATTGATTGGTTTGCGCAAAAGTTATCACATCTACAAACCTATGGGCTATTTTATGGCATTTTTATTTTTACTAGTAATGGCGGCGATCAGCGATTTTTAGCGGGACTGCGACATTGCGGCGGACAATTTGGACACCTAACTTTGGACACATTTTGGGGACCAGTGACAGTAATACAGTGCTAAATAATGAAAATGTACTAATGACACTAATAGGGAAGGGGTTAACACCAGGGGCGCTCAAAGGGTTAAGTGTGTCCCTAGGGGGTGCTTTCTAACTGTGGGGAGGGGGGGGGTGCTTTGTCTAAAGAAAAACAAAAGATCCGTGTTTGTGCTTAGCAGAAACACAAGATCTCCATTTTCCCCTCTGGCAGAATGGTGATCTGCCTTGTTTACATAGGCAGACCGCCGTTCTGCCTCTCCTCAGACCCGGACCCACTGATTGGCTCCCACTGTGTCCAATCACATTGGGAGCGGGGCTCTGCGTGCCTCGGTGCCAAATAAAAAAAAAATCACGTACAGGTACGTGATTTTGCACTTAAAGCGGAGTTCCACCCAAAAATGGAACTTCCGCTTTAAGGCATGGTGACCCCCTGACATGCCACATTTGGCATGTAATTTTTTTTTTTGGGGGGGGGGGAGCGGATACCCTCTTTTTAGAGGCATCCAGCTCCCACTTCCTCCCGCGGCACCGGAAGGAAGTTCACCTCTCCCCCCCTTCCTCCCTGCAATCTTCTGGGACATGTCACAGGTCCCAGAAGATTGCCCGGCCATTCACAGCGCGCAGCGTGGCTCGCGCATGCGCAGTGCATGCCCAGCTGTGAAGCCACAGTAAGAATACTGGCGCTGTGGAGAGGAGCTGGGCTTCGCACGCCCGCATTGCTGGACCGTGGGACAGGTGAGTGTCCGATTATTCAAAGTCAGCAGTTACACTACTTTTTGTAGCTGCTGACTTTTAATTTTTTTTTCTTTTTTTGGCGGAACTCCGCTTTAAGGGCCGCCCTGCTGCAGTATACAGTATGTATGTATAATAACATTGTAAACTTTTCTCCATTACAGCACCTGGAACTTTTTTTATTTCGTTTTTTTCAGTCTTTGTAAAAAAGGAAAAGGCTGTAAATTTTGTTTTCCTCGAAGCTGAATGACAAGAAGGCCACCAGGAAGGAGATTTCTCTACAATGACATTGGTGTACATTAGTTATTTGCATGTGAGGGGGAATCACTGAACCGTACATATCTTATCCAGCAAACCAGAATCATCTGCACTGACGGATGATGGAAAGCATGTGACATTTGTATTGTTTTTTTACATTATTAGTCTATTGATTTCTGTGGTTTTGAGTTTCACTTTTGTACACTTGAATGCATGGGCCAAAAATAGAGAAATCCTTTATAGGTGAAAGGTATCTAAAATGCAAAATGTAAAACAGGAGATAAAAAAAATGTTAAAATTAGTAGACTAATAGAAGTAAAAACAAAAAAAAAATTAAAAAACAGCTTTTGTAGATAAAAAAAAAAAAATGTTAAAATTAGTAGACTAATAGAAGTAAAAAAAAACCCCCAAAAAACAGCTTTTGTAGTAATACGCACCTTCAGTCCAGCACTGTCCCCTGTGGTAATTCCATTCTGCCAGTAGATGTCACCAATCTTCTGGGTCCAATGACAACCAAAACACCTGCTTGTGAGGGGTGGCATCACAGTGCCTTGGGCTCAGAGGAGCTCCATCGTTTATATGTTATCGTTAACCCATGACATAATCAGAACCGACAAAAAGACCTGTGGGGGAGAAACATATCTCTATATACACCATATTACCAAAAGTATTGGGACACCTGCCTTTACACGCACATGAACTTTAATGGCATCCCAGTCTTATTCCGTAGGGTTCAATATTGAGTTGGCCCACCCTTTACAACTATAACAGCTTCAGCTCTTCTGGGAAGGCCGTCCACAAGGTTTAGGAGTGTGTCTATGGGAATGTTTGACCATTCTTCAGGAAGAGCATTTGTGAGGTCAGGCACTGATGTTGGACGAGAAGGCCTGGCTCGCAGTCTCCGATCTAATTCATCCCAAAGATTTAATAAAACACTCCTGCTCTAGGGAAAAAGTGAATCATAAGCCTCATACACACGATCAGACTTTTAGACAACAACGGTCCGACGGACCTGTTTTATGGGACAATCCGACCGTGTGTATTGCTCCATCGGACAATTGTTTTAGGTTTTTCAATGGACAAATGTTCGCTGTGAATGCTCTCAAACTTTCCGGCAACAAATGTCCGATGGAGGATGATCCGATCGTGTGTACACAAGTCCAAAGTACAAACACGCATGCTCAGAACCAATGCTAAAGATCAGACAACAATAGCAGAATTTGCCCAAAGGGTGGCGCTAAAGAGCTGAGAAACCACGTGATTTGGTGAAAGTTGGCTGAAAATGTTCTGCCGTGTGTATGCAGAACAAGTTCACGGCCAACGCCCTTCGGACCAAAATCCATGGAAAAGTCCGATGGAAGTCCGATTGTGTGTATGACGCTTAAAGCCTCGTACACACGATCTTACTTTAAACAAACTTTTCCGTGGATTTCTGTCCAAAGGGCGTTGGCCGTAAATTTGGTATGCATACACACGGCAGGACTTTTTAGGCAACAAATACGAACGTAGTGACGTTTCAACCTACTGACAACACTTGCAAAGAGGAAGTTCAATTCTCTGGCGCCACCCTTTGGTCAACTTCTGCATTGTTGTCTGATCTTTTGCATTGGTTCTGAGCATGCGTGTTTGTATTTTATACTAAAGTCCGATGGTTTTGTGTACACACGATCGGACTTGCCGACGTAGGACTTTTGTTGCCGCCAAGTTTGTCTGTTCGCACGAAAAAGTTTGTCCGATGGAGCGTACACACGGTCGGATGTTGCCTTAAAACAGATAATTAGCATGTTTGTTGTCAAAAAGTCCGATCGTGTGTATGGGCCTTCACACCTCAGACCTTGTAACACTAGCGAGTCACATGACACTGGGGAGGGAAAATGGCTAATTGGGCCAAATTTGGACATTTTCGCTTAGGGGTGTACTCACTTTTGTTGCCAGCGGTTTAGACCCCCCCCCAAATTATCAAGCACCAGCATCTACTGGTTAGGGACCTTAGATTGTAAAGGACCGGGACTCATGTGAATCTGTATGTAAGAGGCTGCATATCTGATTATATATTTATTAGGTACTTTTAAATTGTTGGCACTGTATAAAAACTCTGTAATAAATATATACCATGTTCAGCTGAAATGTCTTATCTGTATTCTATTAATCACTGGGCAGGAGGTCAGCTATAAGCTGAAAAATATCGCTTTATTAATCAGCTGATCATTAAACTGGTAAATTGTGCCTATGTGGACTTTGAATGGAATACAGCACCACCTGCTGGTAGAAACGGTGCAGTACAAAGATTGCACTCTGACCACACCAGACAAAAATCCATGACTCTCCTTGGGACCATTCACACTACAGTGTGATGCATCTAACACATGCATTTTTGTGTGTTAAGGCGCATTGCACAAATGTTGTGAATTGCATGTCATTGCACGAACATTTCCTTCAATATTTTTCAAACTGCAGCACAACACAGTGCTCAGATGCAAATGTTCTTCTATATGTACAGGTCACCTCCACAGGTAAAGTAGAAAATGTTTTGTGTTGCAGGATCTTCCCAGCCCCCCCCCCCCCCCTTATACTTACCTGAGACTAATCCCAAATCAGCAATGTGCAGTAACTCTCACTTCACTATCCCTTCTCACTGGCAGATTAATAGCAGCGGGAGCCATTGGCTCCTGCTGCTGTCAGTCAAATGCTGTGACGAGGTGGTGGGGCCGAACCGCCCAGTCTGTGTCAATAGATGCATACAGGGTGACTCAGGAGCCAGCCCGCATAACTACCCCCATAGAAAGTGGCTTTCTTTGGGGGCACTTGCCGAAGAGAAGGAGCTGGGATCACCGGCGGGGGGACCCCAGAAGAGGAGGATCCGGGCTTCTCTGTGTAAAATCATTACACAGAGCAGGTAAGTATAACATGTTTATTATTTTAATAAAAAAATAAACTGAAGCTTTATTGTTACTTTACAATGTGGCCTACAAAAGACCCATTATTTACAGGTGAATAGGTCGCATAGAGACTGGGGATGGTCCCGAAGTTCGACTCGAACATCGGGTGTTCGTTTGTTCGCAGATGAAACGAACACCCATATCTGAGCGTGTGTACACAATTCCGACGCACAAAAGTCCACGTATGCTCGGAATCAAGCAGAAGAGCCACACTGCCTACTGAACCTCATTTTTCCCGGCTCGTCGTACGTGTTGTACATCACCGCTTTTTCAATTTTGGAATTTCCGACAACATTTGTGTGACCGTGTGTATGCAAGACAAGTTTGAGCCAAAAATCCACGGTTTTGTTGTCGGAAAATCCTATTGTGTATACGAGGCATTAGACTTCTCCATGAAGGACCTCACTGGCGGGAAGAGTTCTCATTTGCCCAGCAGAGAAAGCCTAAAAGAAAGCTGGAGAGACTCCTTCCATCTCTGAAGCCAAGAAGAGTTCCTTTCTTCCTCCCAGGCTTCAACCTCCAGGGCCAGACCTGAGCCAGGGGCCGGTCCAGTCACAAGTCTTATGCCCCTAAATCTCACAAACCTGCAGACATGTCCTCTTAAACATCCTAAAAGGAGTTCCCCATTTACACTAAAATGCAATAAAAATATGTAGCACCCTCTACCATAGGTAGGTGCTAAAGGTATAGTGTTGTAGGTTCTGTGAGTACAGGTAAATTTAAGCAGGCTTATGCTGCAAGCTAAGCTTGTTTGTTTTTGATCTGGGGGCAGGGAGTGGTTAGTGTAGCAGTGGGTGTGCTTTAGTTCTGAGGCGCCTCCCTAGCTTCCAGGGAGAATGTTCTGGAAGGGGGGCAGGGCCTAAAACTGGAGTGGCAGGCAGCTCATGTGAGGAGCTCTGACCAATCCCCAACTGCAATTGGCAGGGGGCAGGCCTCCCATATAAGCTGAGGTAACAGACCACTGTGAGGGGAGTTGCCGGCTGTGGCCGGGAGAAGTGGAGAATGGAGTACTAGACAGCAGCAGGAGGGCCGATCGCAGGAGGAGGCCCGGGAGAGCTGTGAGGGAGCTTCACCCTTACACGGTCATGGGTGAAGACCTCATCATTACACGGTCATTGATGAGGAGTTCCTGGAGCAGAGGGGCAGGAGAAGCTGTCGGAACGTACGGTCCAGCTAAGTTCTCCATCATGGACTCGGGGCAGAGAAAGGTCGGTGAGTGTACCACAGTGGAGTGCTGGATGTGGAGACATGCCAGGAAGTCTGGGAGGGAACCTCATCCTTACACGGTCATGGAGGAAGTCCTCATCATTACACAGTCATTGATGAGGTGTCCTGGAACAGAAGAGAGACTGTGGGGAATAGAGTCAAATCGATGTGGCCCGAGGGAGCAGGATTTGCAGGTCGGACTAGCTGGGAACTGTAGTCCACCGTTCAGCACATGTTACTAAACTACTAGGCCTCCGGGGAGAGGTACTGCAGACCTCTGGCCTAGTAGCAGCAACCAATCAGAGTCAGCATTAGAGACTATTCAGAGTGGGTTCTTTTGCATATAGAAGAAGATGTGACAAAAAACATAATGTGCTACAGAATAAGATTGAGCAGGAGGGGAGGATTCCTGGGAGCAGTAGTCTGCAGGAGTTACGCAGAGGAGGAGCAATAATCTGCATGGAGATGCAGGGAAGAGACTGTAGATGTTATACATGTGCATCATTTCTTCAAGGCTCAAATGACTTTCTAATTTATAAATATGATGGCAAAGTAATTCGATCTATGGGCATCCCATAAATCCCTACCCCCAACCAAGTTATATCCCCCAATAAATAAAACAAAACAAAGCAAATGACTGTTCATTGTCTCAAGAAGTAATATATGAAGGTCTGGCTGCAGGGTGATATGGTGGATGTTATTTACTAGTGGCAACTACACCGCTACAAATAAATAAATACATGTCATTTTTTTTACAAATATATATAAATATACTATTTCACTGGTTTCCTTCAAATATAATTTTTTTTTAAATGCTCGTGGTGTGTGAACACACTCAGACTCCACCTGGTGCAAAAAAAAAGTGCACACAAAAAAGTGAAACACAAAACGTACACAGAGTGTACACATGGTCCTCCCAAGAAGAAGGACCCTAACCCTGATCTCCCGGGCGTTAGGCTCCAGATGGGGACTGAGGTACTTCACATGGTCCATCTGGCTGAAACCAGACAGACTCAGTTCGCTGGGAGGTCTACCGCAACAGACCACCCCAAGCACTAGGTGGGGCTCCCCCCCGAAGGGAGACCCCATGAGAGAGGGCGAACTAAGCCAAAAGGCCATGTCCACCCCCTCCCAAGACTTTCAGGGCAGGCCTGAGGACCTACACCCTACCACTCAAACGTGAAAACAAATGTGTACAGCAAAATAAAGACAAAAGTGACAAACACACAAATAAAAGTGGGGGGAAGGATAGTGGAGAAGGTGCCATTGTGCAGTACAATGGCCGGTCTTCCGGCCAGGAATAAAAAAATTCCTCTGGTCCTAGCCAAAAGGCTCGACCCTAGAGGCAGGCGTGAAAAAAGTGTGTATGGTGCAGTGACCTTGGTGCCAATAAAGCTCAAAGTGTCCCCTTAAACACAGTGAGGATTATGGCACCCCTAGACTGCCACTCCAGGGGCGCATACACCACGGGCTTCTTTCGGAGCCCAGCCCTCAGCCAGACCAGTGCAACACCATCCCTACCAGGAAGGCATCAGAACTTAGAGAGCTTAGGGAGTGCCCTGCCTACAACTGGGGACAAGCCAAAGCCATATTCAACCCAGGAGGAAAATGCTCCCCCACCCCCCCAGCATTCCCACCTAATTATATTCAGCAAGTACTAACTGGCCCCCCAATTGGCGAAAGGGTGTCAGTGTTCTTTCCCTAATGACTGATAAGAACAGATACTTCACTTGATCTTAGCCAAAAGGCAGAGAAGCGATTCATTCAAATATAATTTTTTATTTTTTTTTTTAAAGCCTGTGTTGTGTGAACACACTCCAAAAACTCTACCTGGTGCAAAAAAAGTGCACACACATAAAGAGTGTTACACAAAACATGCACAGGGTGTACACTAGGCCTCCAAAGGAGAAGGACCTTGACTTTGATCCCCCGGGGCGTTAGGCTCCAGATGGGTACTAAGGTATTCACTATGGTCCATCTGGCCGAAACCAGATGGACCCCATTCTTTGGAAGGTCTGGCAAAACAGACCCACCCAGGTACTAGGTGGGGCTCCCCCGAAGGGAGACCCCGTGAGAGAGGGCGAACCAAGCCAGAAGACCATGTCCATCCCCTCCCAAGATGTTCAGGGCAGGCCCGAGGACCTACACCCTACCAGTCAAATGCGTACACAACAACAAAAAAAGTGACAAATAGGGCAATAAATAAAATAAGTGGGGGAAGGAAGTGGAGAGAGGAAGTGAAAGTGACCATTGTACAATACAATGGCCGGCCCTTCGGCCTGGAATAAAAAATTCCTCCGGTCCCAGCCAAGAGGTAGGTGTGAAAAAAGTGTGGGGTAGTGCAGTGACCTTGGTGCCGCAACACAAAATGACCAGTCTCCAGATCTCAACCCCATAGAAAACCTTTGGAGGGAGTTGAAAGTCCGTGTTGCCCAGCGACAGCCCCAAACCATCACTGTTCTAGAGGAGATCTGCATGGAGGAATGGGCCAACATACCAGCAACAGTGTGTGACAACCTTGTGAAGACTTACAGAAAACGTTTGACCTCTGTCATTGCCAACAAAGGATATATAACAAAGTATTGAGATGAACTTTTGATATTGACCAGGTACTTATTTTTCACCATAATTTTCAAAAAAATTCTTTCAAAAATCAGACAATGTGATTGTCTGGATTTGTGTCCACATTTTGTCTCTCATAGTTGAGGTATACCTATGATGACAATTACAGGCCTCTCTCATCTTTTTAAGTGGGAGAACTTGCACAATTGGTGGCTGACTAAATACTTTTTGCCCCACTGTACATGTGCAATATTGAAATAATGATAACACGTGATTAAACCGATGTATAACATGCATATAAAATGCAGTGATATCAGGTGATTAAACCAATGTATACTATACATATAAATGCAATGATGTCAGGTGATTAAACAATATATACCATACACTTTAGATAAGTGAAAAAGGAAGAAAAGGGATTTTTACGGTGCAATTTATTCAAATATAAAAGAGAAGGCTATATGTTTTTTTCACTTTCTGTTAAAAAACAGTTTTATTGTTTACATTAAAAACAGACACATATGTCAATAATTTGTGACAATACAATTAAAACAGCGTGGTCAATAATAGAGGATAACATATAGGATATACGCTACGAATTCACAAATAGTCGTTATTGCATACTAGCCCGACATGTTTCGCATTAGTCGCTTTATCAAGGGGTATGCAATTGAGTAGCGAGTCATCCAATACTTTTAAATTATTCTACAAAAGAAGAAAAAGGGTTTTACATATAGAAAAAATATATTTTACAATAATAATACAACATGAGATAAAGAATGTGTTATCACTCTGAGGCACCCATAAAGGCTTACCCCCAAAATAATTGACCCTAGGTGGACTCGTCAGAACCAGTGTATGCAGACACAGCCGAGCGGGATAGCAAGGGAGGCTAAATATGCAACCACGGGGAGCAGTCAGGTGAAGCTGTTGTACAAAACAAAGGGGTATTCAATATAAGGGGATAAATATCATTATATAAAGGGTTAATTGGATTTGTAGAGAATATAAAATTAAGTGAGTATCACTTACATCAAAGAGTTATTATAAGTTGCATCTGCGATCCGAGAGATGCAGTTAAACGCCAGAAATGGCAATAGCCGGAAATAGGTAAATGTAATATACGTTTGGAACTGGGAAACAGGACCTAAACACAATTTGCACAAGGATATGATTAAAGTTTGGAATTAAGACTATGCTCCATAAAGAAAGTATTGAAAAATGATGTTGTCAATCAACATCATAGTGAGAGTTTGTTCAGAGTATAGAGTTTTCAATTAACTTAAAAGGGAGAAAAGTTATAGATAAATTAGAGACTCAACCAGAGTTCAATAGGTATAGCCATAAAAACATAACTCTAAAATATGGAGCAAGGTATGGTGATAAACACCAGTCACATTACCTAGCTTAAGTCTTCGCTTGCAACCTCCGGCGCTGGCAGACATGGCTGTCAGATTAGCCGGTTTAAATACTGCTCCCCATCGAGACGGCGTGTGACGTTGCCGGCTCGATGCGGACGTGATGGCGCTACTGCGCATGCCCGGGAAGCCAAACCTCGTCGAACCTCAATCCCCACAAATCACCGCGCCGGAGGAGACAGCCGACATGCGCGCCAATGCGCATGGTAGCTCCTCCCGCACAATGATCACGCGGGGACGGAGGGGGCGGGGGAATGGTTGCGATGGAAACCAGCTCTGCTGAGGGCGACGAATGCCATCGCCTGTCGAGAAGCTGGCTTGGAGGGGATGCACGGCGCGGTTTGGGCACATCAAAAAGGTGTGCCCCGGGCGTCCGTGTGGATGCGGCAGCCCCTCTATACCATATCCCAACAGGACCGGCCTGAAGTGGTCTAACTGAGAAGGGTCAAAGGGGTAATCGATCGACATGGGGGGACCACAGACCAACCAATTTCGATCGGTGCTACTGAGGGACAACACACATTGTATCTATCAAATCATGAATACAATAAAGAACATGGTTAAGCAGTGAGACATCATTTAGACAGCAATTACACATTTACACAAATGTATCAATAAGAAATAAATAAAATAAGCTAACGTGGATATTCACAAATAACAAATTATGAGAAAGGCATAGAAGAAAGGGGTAGGGGTGGGGGAGGGAGATGGGGAAAGGGTAGAGGGATGAAAGGGGGATGGTGTCAGTTGGAAAGTGACATCATTATCCATGATATGAGCAGCTTAAATCAGAGGAAGGGTCTGTAACTAAGGCATTCATTGAAACCTGGGAAATGAGTGGCTTGGAGACTGTAAATCCAACGGGCTTCAAGCTGGAGGAGTGTCCGATCGACACTCCCCCCTCTTTCATCTAGTGGTATATGTTCCAAAGCATAGAACTTTATGGTTCTGGGATTGAAGTTGTGATATAATCCTACATGTCTGGCAATGGCTGTGTCCATTTGTTTTTTCAAGATTGGCTTTATGTGATCTCTAATTCGTTTGTATAGTGGACGTTTTGTTTTACCCACATAGAATCCACCGCAGATACATTGAGCTAAATAGACTATGCCTGGAGTTTGACATGTAGCCTTAAATTTTATTAAATGCCATTGACCATTGGGAAGTGAGAATTGTGATGTATTTTCCACATAGGGACATATGTCACATCTGCCACACGGGGAGATACCTGTGTGGGAAGGGTTATTGTTAATTGAGGTGTCTTGGAAATGACTATGGACTAGACGGTCCTTCAATGACGGGGCACGTCTATAGGTTATTTCAGGAAACGAATTGATGTGTCTGCTGACAGCTGGGTCAGCAGACAAGAGAGGCCAGAATTTTGTTATAATGTTTCTAATTTTTTTATGTTGACCAGAATAGCGAGTGATCAATCTGACCGTGTCAGATTTTTTTGAGTGTTTTTTTAAAAATAATAAGGGATCTCTATTCTGTATTTTTACCTTGTTGTAAGCCCTCTTGAGGCATGCATGGCTATATCCCCGGGACAATAGCCTTTTATATAGATCTTTTGCTGCTGTATGGAAATCAGTATCCCTACTACAGTTGCGTCTTAGACGCAAGTATTGACTGTAGGGGATACTTTTCAACAACGGGTCAGGGTGCGCACTAGCTGCGTGGAGAATAGTGTTTCCCGCCGAGGGTTTTCTGAAAAGTGACGAATTTAGTTTTCCATTGGTATCAATTGAAATGGTAAGATCAAGAAAATTAATTGCAGTTATGCTGTGTTCCATGGTGAAATGTAAATTAAAATTATTAACAGAGATCAGTTTAAAGAATTCAACCAATTCTCTTTCTGACCCAGACCAAAATACCAGAACATCGTCTAGGTAACGATACCAGGAGACGACCTTTTCCAAGAAAAAGGTCAGGTCGTCCCTGGAAAACAGATCTTTTTCCCACCCCCCCAGGTACAGGTTGGCATACGATGGGGCACATTTGGTCCCCATCGCAACCCCCTGCACCTGGAGGTAGTGGGAAGAGTTGAACATGAAGACATTGTGTCTTAGTATGTAGTTGAGAAGTTTTAAGACAAAGTCATTGTATTTCTCAAATGAGGGACCTCTCTCTTGTAGATGATTACTGACGATTTCAATACCCTTTTTGTGGGGGATCGTATTATAGAGGCTTTCGATATCCAGGGCAACCAAAATGGTGCCTGGTGGGAGAGATATATCCTCAATAGTTTTTAATAGATCTATAGTGTCTTTAATATAAGAGAAGAGGGAGGTAACGTGAGGATGTAAATAATTGTCAACTAGACAGCTAGCATTTTCCGTAAGACACAGACAGCCCGAGATTATGGGGCGTCCTGGAGGGTCTGTAATGGATTTATGTACCTTTGGTAAGGCATAAAACGTAGGAATACGTGGGTCCTTCACATTGAGGTAGTCCCACGTATTTTTATCTATGATGCCCTCGTGAAATGCCTTAAAAATGATATTATAGTATTCAGCATGGAAATTTTGTATTAGACTTTTGGAAATAGGACGGTACCATTCTTGATTACATAGAATTTTATTGCACATATTAATGTATTGAGGTATTTCCATGATAACCAAATTCCCGCCTTTATCGGCAGGTTTGATTATTATTTTTTGATTGGACTCAAGGGATTTAAGGGCAGCTTTTTGATTTACATTTAAGTTAGACGTTCGTCTTTGGAACATATACCACTAGATGAAAGAGGGGGGAGTGTCGATCGGACACTCCTCCAGCTTGAAGCCCGTTGGATTTACAGTCTCCAAGCCACTCATTTCCCAGGTTTCAATGAATGCCTTAGTTACAGACCCTTCCTCTGATTTAAGCTGCTCATATCATGGATAATGATGTCACTTTCCAACTGACACCATCCCCCTTTCATCCCTCTACCCTTTCCCCATCTCCCTCCCCCACCCCTACCCCTTTCTTCTATGCCTTTCTCATAATTTGTTATTTGTGAATATCCACGTTAGCTTATTTTATTTATTTCTTATTGATACATTTGTGTAAATGTGTAATTGCTGTCTAAATGATGTCTCACTGCTTAACCATGTTCTTTATTGTATTCATGATTTGATAGATACAATGTGTGTTGTCCCTCAGTAGCACCGATCGAAATTGGTTGGTCTGTGGTCCCCCCATGTCGATCGATTACCCCTTTGACCCTTCTCAGTTAGACCACTTCAGGCCGGTCCTGTTGGGATATGGTATAGAGGGGCTGCCGCATCCACACGGACGCCCGGGGCACACCTTTTTGATGTGCCCAAACCGCGCCGTGCATCCCCTCCAAGCCAGCTTCTCGACAGGCGATGGCATTCGTCGCCCTCAGCAGAGCTGGTTTCCATCGCAACCATTCCCCCGCCCCCTCCGTCCCCGCGTGATCATTGTGCGGGAGGAGCTACCATGCGCATTGGCGCGCATGTCGGCTGTCTCCTCCGGCGCGGTGATTTGTGGGGATTGAGGTTCGACGAGGTTTGGCTTCCCGGGCATGCGCAGTAGCGCCATCACGTCCGCATCGAGCCGGCAACGTCACATGCCGTCTCGATGGGGAGCAGTATTTAAACCGGCTAATCTGACAGCCATGTCTGCCAGCGCCGGAGGTTGCAAGCGAAGACTTAAGCTAGGTAATGTGACTGGTGTTTATCACCATACCTTGCTCCATATTTTAGAGTTATGTTTTTATGGCTATACCTATTGAACTCTGGTTGAGTCTCTAATTTATCTATAACTTTTCTCCCTTTTAAGTTAATTGAAAACTCTATACTCTGAACAAACTCTCACTATGATGTTGATTGACAACATCATTTTTCAATACTTTCTTTATGGAGCATAGTCTTAATTCCAAACTTTAATCATATCCTTGTGCAAATTGTGTTTAGGTCCTGTTTCCCAGTTCCAAACGTATATTACATTTACCTATTTCCGGCTATTGCCATTTCTGGCGTTTAACTGCATCTCTCGGATCGCAGATGCAACTTATAATAACTCTTTGATGTAAGTGATACTCACTTAATTTTATATTCTCTACAAATCCAATTAACCCTTTATATAATGATATTTATCCCCTTATATTGAATACCCCTTTGTTTTGTACAACAGCTTCACCTGACTGCTCCCTGTGGTTGCATATTTAGCCTCCCTTGCTATCCCGCTCGGCTGTGTCTGCATACACTGGTTCTGACGAGTCCACCTAGGGTCAATTATTTTGGGGGTAAGCCTTTATGGGTGCCTCAGAGTGATAACACATTCTTTATCTCATGTTGTATTATTATTGTAAAATATATTTTTTCTATATGTAAAACCCTTTTTCTTCTTTTGTAGAATAATTTAAAAGTATTGGATGACTCGCTACTCAATTGCATACCCCTTGATAAAGCGACTAATGCGAAACATGTCGGGCTAGTATGCAATAACGACTATTTGTGAATTCGTAGCGTATATCCTATATGTTATCCTCTATTATTGACCACGCTGTTTTAATTGTATTGTCACAAATTATTGACATATGTGTCTGTTTTTAATGTAAACAATAAAACTGTTTTTTAACAGAAAGTGAAAAAAACATATAGCCTTCTCTTTTATATTTGAATAAATTGCACCGTAAAAATCCCTTTTCTTCCTTTTTCACTTATCTAATCTTTATCTGGGATGAGGTGCCTACTTTAAGGGTGTTTCCCTTTCCGAAACCACAAACCTGTATATACCATACACATAAAATACAGTGAACAACTTATTATAAACTCAGAAGCAATAATAGAAAAAATGAATGAACAAAGAAAGAGTCTACTGAGTGAGAAAAAAGTGTTTGATGAAAATGGAAATGTCCAAAACATATGTATCTTGACACCCCAAATGGTAATTATCAAGCCACCGCTAAACGTGCATGAAAAGGAGGGGATGGAGCACCGCCACCAATAACACTGAGGCTTACCGGAAAAAGTGGATTCAGTAGGACATACACCCCATGAATCAAACAGACTTGTCAGTGATTCTTCACCAAAGATAATAAGGCCCAGATGGATATAGGCGTTGGTAGAATTGGGTAAAAAAATCTTCTCACAAGGACCACCGGTCGAAAAAAAAGGAAATAAAGGAATAAAGGAATACATTTTGTCTTTTACGGATTCACGCTATGTGCATTTTTTATCCCTTTTTGGCCTTATACGTTTGTTATTATTATTTCAATATTGCACATGTATAGGGTTTGATATCTTCACAATTATTCTAACTTTGATATATTTTTAGATATATTTTAGATGTGTATTAGGTCATCTATGCACTTTAGACTACCCATTCAAATTTTAAATTGTCACTAGCGCTGCACCATCACTTTCCCATTTTACTTTTTGCAATTGTCATTTGCGGTGCTGGCAGCTTCCTCGTCTTCTTTGGACAGCGTGGTATTTAGCACATTTTTTTCACAGTGAGGGGGTAGACGAGAGAGAGACCTCTGAAGACACACAGCGCGCCAGGCAGAGAGACGGGACTCTGGCAGCAAGTTGCTGCGATCACCCACAGACCAGCCCCGCCTCCCCCCTTGACCAGCTCCGCCGGCTAATTGCAGACTCCCATGTCAGCCGCCTGCACATGACCATGTTTGGCCAATCACAATCATTGCTGAGCTGGGCTTGGAGCGATCACGGCATTGTGAAACCTTTAAGAACAGGACAGGTGGCGACCCTACGCCGGCGGGCCCCCTTCCGTGGCCATGCCCTTGGACCACGGCCAAATTGACTGACCGGTCAGTCCGACCCTGCTCGTAGATTTAAATGGACTTGACTAACAAATAAAAGCTGAAATCCAGCGAACACTTTATAAGCAGTTACAACATTGTAAGCACCTCTGTCAATGGATTCTCCCAACCCTCCAATACCCTGTACACATGACCAGTTTTGCCGTCGGAATAAACTCCGAAGGTTTCTCCGATGGAACTCCAACGGAATTCCGCTCAAGCTGTCTTGCATACACATGATCACACCAAAGTCCGACCGTCCAGAACGCGGTGACGAACAACACGTACGACGGGACTAGAAAAAGGAAGTTCAATAGCCAGTAGCCAATAGCTTCCGTCTCGTACTTGCTTCAGAGCATGCATCGTTTTTAGTCAGTCGGAAAAGCATACAGACGAGCGGTTTTCCCAATAGGAATTGGTTCCGTCAGAAATATTTAGAACCTTTTCCATTTCTAGGTCCATCAGAATGTTCGAAAAAAAAGTCAGATGAGGCATACACGCAATCGGAATAGACGATGAAAAGCTTCTGTCAAACTTTTTCTGTCGGACATTCCGCTCGTGTGTACGCGGCATTACTGACACTTTTGACAGACTTGGTCTGGTAAAGGAAATTGAAGAATAACAGACACAGGTGAAAATAAAAGAGAGACTAAAGCCTCGTACACACGATACGATTGTTGGCCAACAAAGCGTCAGACTTTTGTCTGAAGGGCGCGTGCCTGGATCTGGTCTTGCATAGGAATGGTACACAATTGTCGGCCAACGAACACGAACGCAGTGACGTACTACGTAGGAATTTCAGCTCTTGAGCGCCACCCTTTGGGCACCTTCTTCTAATGTCGTGTTTGGTGAGCATTGATTCCGAGCATGCGCGTTTGTACTTTGGACTTTTGTGTGACCGACTTGTGTACAGATGATACGAAAATCTGACAATAGACCGTTGTCCGCCGAAAATTTACTAGGCTGCCATCCAAAATTTGTTGGCCGAAAGTTGGACAACAATTGTCTGATGGAGCGTACTAACGGTCGGACTTTAGGCCAACAGTCCGTCATCACACAATTCCCTGCCAACAATCGGATCGTGTGTACAAAGCTTAAGGCCCCTTTCGCACCATTGGACCGATTCGGTCAGCCAGAAAAACGGGCAGGCAGACCCGATCAGGCCACCCATTGTTCTCTATGGGGCAAGGGATGTAAGTTGTCACTCGTTGGCATCCGATCCGGTCCGTTAAAATCAGACGTATGGGGATAAGTTCGCCATCCGTCCGGTGGGTTGGATGGAAACGGACATGCAGTCTGTTTCCATCTGGCCGCCCCATAGAGAGCAGCGGGGTGTGTCCATGTTCGCTCTGCATAGAGGAGAGGACACGGACCTGTCATCTGCCTGCTCAGCAGAGAAATCCCCCACTGAGCAGGGGCACTAAAAAGGAAATGAGTGCAGCCACCATGTAAAAGGATTGGTGATCTGCAATATATTAAAGGTTTACTTTTGAGCTTATATACATTTTAAACACATAATAATGGGAGTGTTGGCTGTCATTCTACAAAAGCTGCTCTTGAGGTTTCAAGTTAGACGGTAAGAACTATTATAATCTGTGGTTAACCTCCCAAACTAAAGCTGAAGGTTGCTCTACAAAAAAAAAAAAAAAAAAAAAAGCTTGAAATCTAGCCAAAGCTCTTATTCAAGCTGAAGCCCTAAAGCTAACCCCATTGGCTGCACCTAATACACTTTCTTGGCTCCCTCATGGCTCCTTTCAGCTTCTAGCAAGTTTCAACTTCAGAGGATTCCTCTCCACCACTTCCACCTGGCAAATGGAACAGCGGAGAAGCAAAAAATATGCAGCTGGTAGGGCCGCCGTTAAACTGAAAATATTACTAGGATCTTGCTTAGATATTGCAATGGTGCGCCCATCATTTGAGTTTAGGTTGGATGGGAGAGGATTGGAACCTCTGTCACATTTATGTTATCGTCTGTCCCATTGTTTCAGCAACCATCAACACTAGAACAGGAAGTGAGAGGAGATACTAACCCATCCCACCAGGATTGGTTGCCACCTGACCAGTGGCGGTGTGTCCATAAGGGCGCACGGGCGCCGACCCCTCTCTCCAGCCACCCCCTCTATGTATAATGGATAGATTCATGCATTGAGTGAATCTATCCCTATTCAGGCGTTCGGCCCCTTTTCGGTCACCGGGCGCCTGAATTATAGTGGCGGGGGGGGGGGGGGTTTGATGCATCTGATTAGAGCCATAGGTTCTAATAGGCTTTAAAAAAGGTGAACTGCGAGTGCAAAGCATTGCGTTCGCAGTTCGCCCAGGTGGGTTAGCAAAGCAAATTAATATTTGCTTTGCTAACATTGAACCGCCTCTCAGCAGGCGCGGATCTAATACCCGTCACCTGATTGGAAGCCTAATGGAACAGAAGAGAGCAGAAGACAGAGAGCCATGGAGGACACAGGAGCTCGCCGCCATCACCTGCTTCATGTCCCACAGCTTGCCGCTGTCACCCGCCACCAGGATGGGGTAAGTGTGTGCCAGTCAGATGGCGAGCAGGGGGGGTCACAGAGGCTACATATGATGGGCACAAGCTGCATATGATGGGCACACAGGCGCAGCAATTGATGGGCACAGTGGCTGCATTTGATGGTACAGTGGCTGCGTTTGATGGGCACAGTGGCTGTAATTGATGGGCACAGTGGCTATGTTTGATGGGCACAGTGGCTGCGTTTGATGGGCACAGTGGCTGCGTTTGATGGGCACAGTGTCTGCGTTTGATGGGACATGGTGGCTGCATTTGATGGGGCACAGTTGCTGCGTTTGATGGGGCACAGTGAGGCTGCAATTGGTGGGGTTTTTTTTCAGAATTTTTCAGTTAGTTTGCACCCCCTCCACCACCACCAAAAAAAATGTTGAGCACCAGCCGTCACTGCACCTGACCAGTATTTTACAAGCCTGGATGGTATAAACAGCACGGTTCAAACATAAATTAGGTATTTTTCCCTGAAAAGGCAGCAACCAAAACAAAATAAATAATGGGGGAGTCAGTCTATGCACATTGGCCTGAATGTGGAGAACCATGATGGGGACCTTAGGCTCCATGTTGAGTGTAGGCTGCTGTGATTGGTTTTGCGTACAGTGCTGTGAAATTTGTAGATATCATGTAGATAAAAATAAACTCTGTAGAAGAGTTCTGTTAGCTGTAGACAGCTGTCGCCAAAATCCAAATCTTTGCCACACGGTACAGTGACCACTTCAGCATCTCCTAGGGTGACCAAGCAAAGGTGGTGATGGAAATCACGGACAATGTTGATTAGCTCACCAACCAGTCTTACAGCTTACCTTCCAACGTTCTGAGATGGGAACGAGGGACACCTATTAGCAAAAGTATGTAGGCATTTTGTACAAAGGAGAATTATACAAAAAAAAGAATTGGCTAAACCCACAAGTGTTTGGGCGTGGCCAAGATGGCGAACTGAGAGGACGCAGTTCCTAGAGCTCTGCTGGGGATCCATCTATTTATCCTTACTCCTGCTTGACTTTCTTGCCCTAAAGTGTCTAGCACTGATCCGGATGCCATACAGAACAGGGTACAGGGGGAAGAAGCTTTGTTTTCCGCCGGGAGAGGAGGATACAGCCCCAAAAGCGGCTCCCCACGTGGAAGTCTCCCCTAGGCGTGCAAGAAATATGGCGTCTCAGACAGAGATGGAGGAGCAGACGGCCGAACAGCGGCTTGGCTTTCAAGAAGTAATGGCCGCGATAGCCACATGCCAAACAGCTCTGACTAACAAAATGGAGGCTGTACAACTGGATGTTAGCCTCATCAGACAGGACTTTGACAAACTCCGTGCACGGGTATCGGAAGCTGAGCAACGTGTGGGGCTAACAGAGGACACTGTCACGGAACATACAGCATCGATCCGCACACTACAAACGAAGGTCCGAGCGCTGGAATATTAAGTCGACGATGCTGAAAATAGAAATCGGAGGAATAATCTCCGGATCGTTGGCCTGCCAGAAGGCACGGAAGGAAAGAACCCCACCTGTGTTTGTAGAAGAACTACTAAGGGGATTGTTGCCGTCAGCGCAGTTCTCGCAGTATTTCACAGTGGAAAGGGCACTTTCGGGATCGGGACGAGATCCTCCGAGCAGCTCGCAGGGCGGGTGAGATGAAATATCACAATGCCAACCTGATGTTCTTTCCTGACTTTTCCCTCGAGACGCAAAAATTGCGCAGATCCTTCGACCAGATCAAAGTGGGGCTGCGGGCGCGGAACATTAAATACAGTATTCTTTTCCCTGTCAAACTGAGGGTCCAAGACAGAGAAACAGTCAAGTTCTTCACCGTGCCCCGCGATGCTGCTGCCTGGCTGGAATCACTGCCTCCACACCGTCAAGCATAGGTAATGAGAGCACTCAGCTTTTATTCAATTAACTGTTTGACACAGTTAAAATGTTTTTTACTTTTGGGAAGCAGTTTAATATTTAAAGTTACTGAGAAACTGTGAGTGATGCGCCATAGAAGTGCACGTCTCAGCCGCGCAGAAAATCTCTACACCACGCTGGACTTGTAGAGGTAATGGGGACACTAACTTTTCAACCATTTACATATGTCCATACAGCGGAAGTATGTTTTTCCCTTCTCTGAACGATATCCTGGATCCGAGACTGGAGTAGTGGTGTCTACTGCGACCACATGTCCAAGCCACGTGTCATGTTTATATGGGCAATCTGCTAGGTGGATTATAACAGATGACTTGAGTGCCGCACCGGAACCGGAGTTGGTACAGTGTGGATCCTGCCAGTATAGCAGTAGTAGTTACTGCCATAACATAAGACACGAAGGCTCTGTTTTCTAGCATACCTCTTTGGGATCAGAATAGGGTATATAGCCCCGTGATCGGTGATTTAGGCTGCAAATGGGGTCTTCACTTCTCCAGTTACTCCAACATATGTGAAAGATTCGAAGTATTTGGTCTTAAGTCTTCCAGACTCTGTGGTAATCGTCATGGAACTGTATCTCATTTCTCGGTGGTGTCCCACACTCTAAATCCTTTGGACGGCTGGTTTATTGATGTGCAATCTAAGTTAGGGCACTCATGTCCTATAATACAGATGAACATGTGGGCTATCTTCCCAGCAAGTAGTACTTTAACTAACCCAGAAGTACCTGTCATATTTTTTTTTTTTAATTTTGTTTAGTAACCAAGAGAGAATGTAAGCAACTTTAACCAGCATCTCTGTTGCCCTGTTAGGTAATGACTCACGCTATAAGTGCTCGCCCTCTTTAAGTTACTGTTGTTGGGGGTTCGGGGGTATGATACATCATCAGGCTGTGTTGATGTTGTGGGGAGGGGGGGGGGGGATTTTTCTGCCGTTGCAGAAACCCAGAGAAGTTATTCAAATATGTTTCACACTGGAGTTGCTCACATGTATTTGGAGTGTTACTAATTCACATACACACTGTATGCATACTAATATACTATATAAGGATTTCTTTTTTTTTAGTCCTCATGGGGACTGCGAGATGGTTTGAATCTTTACCCCTGAGGGGCCGGTTGGGGGGAGGGAGGGACATGCGGATCCTGCTCACTTATTTGCACCTACTAACTAATGGCTGATCTGTCTATCATATCCTGGAATGTCCGGGGTCTAAACTCAGCCACAAAAAGGTCATTGGTTTTTAAATATCTGTAGAAATATAATCCCCACATCTGTGTCCTCCAGGAGACTCATTTGATGGGCACGTGCATCTTGGGTCTTAGGAGGGCATGGGTGGGACTTCACTACCACTCGACTTATTCCAATTATGCTAGAGGGGTAAGCATTCTGATCCGCAGGTCCCTTCCCATACAGATTCTGGAAGTCAGAACAGATCCGGGGGGGTAGATTTATTATTCTAAATGCTTCATTATATGATAGGGGGCTGGTGTTGGTGGGCCTTTACCTCCCTCCCCCCGCTGATGTACAATTATTGAACGATATAATGGGTTTCAATGTACCAGAAATATTTGTGTTTGGTGATATCAATATGGTTCCGTCACAGGATCTGGACAGACTGCATGCGACAACTCGCACCTCCTCGGCTTTGGGGGGTTGGGCGGACACTTTTGCTCTCTCCGACGTATGGCGCCATTTTCACCTGAGCGGGAGAGAGTATACGTGTCACTCCACCTCATATCGGGCCCTCTCCCGTATAGACCTAGTCTATGCGCCCTTTGGGGCTTTGCGTTGGGTTAGGGCGGTGGAACATCTACCCCGAGGAATATCGGATCATGCCCCTGTTAACCTTATAATCTCCTTGATTAAGTCCCGGGGCTTGAAATTATGGCGTCTGTCCGGTTTCTGGGCAAAGGATGACAGAATCCAAGAGCCAATGATGGAAGGTATTTGTAACTTTTGGAACGAAAATAGGGAATCTGTGGTAATATCTTGTGGGATGCCTTTAAATCTTGGATAAGGGGGGAATATATCACCCACATTTCATTTCTGCAGAAAGAGGCCTCTAGGGTGCAGGAGACTTTAGAGAAGAAGGCTTCTAGGTGTGAGACAGAATATATTCAATCCCCTAATGAAACCAACTATACTTTATGGCAGAGTGCCCTCCGCGATCTTTCTCTACACAACATTGAACAGACCCATAAATCTATGCTATTTACCAAGCAAAGAATATTTGAGCATGGAAATAAGAATGGGCGATTGTTAGCGTGGTTGGCAAGGAATCAGCTGGCATCCACTCACATAGCTGGTATCAGGAATGCCAAGGGACAGTTGGTGTCCTCTCCGGAGGGCATTAATGCTGAGTTCCTGGAATTTTTTAAGGAGGTGTATTCTTTTAGGGCCCACTTCTCTCCAACAGAACTACAGAATTACTTAGATGCAATTCCCTTCCTTTCGCTATCGGAGGAACACAAAAACCTATTGGAGGAGGATTTTTCCCTGGAGGAGGTCCAGACTGCCATTGGGAGTCTACAAGGTGGTAAGACTCCGGGTGCAGACGGACTGCCTACAGAATTATACTCACAATACGCTGAATTTCTTGCGCCTAGATTACGATCTCTCTTCTCTGGACTGGTGGAGACCAGGGCTCTGCCAGAATCCATGGAGGAGGCCATAATAGTCCTAATACCCAAGCCTGGCAGGGATCCACAGGAATGCGCCTCATTCAGACCCATATCCTTGCTTAACGTCGATGCAAAAATTTTGACGAAGATATTAGCTAACCGTCTATCGTCGGTAATTTCTACGTTAATCCATGTTGACCAGACGGAGTTTACGCCGGGCAAGGGCACATAAATATCAGACGCCTTTTCTTAAATATGTCAATCTCTCACAACACAGCTGGCTCTCGGGTGATAGCCTCCCTTGACGGCGAAAAGGCGTTTGACTCCGTAGAGTGGGCGTATCTTTGGGGGGTGCTGCAACACTTTGGGTTTGGCCCTAATTTTATACGCTGGATACAACTATTATATAGAGCACCGAGAGCTAGGGTTCGTACTAATGACAGATTGTCAGACTCCTTTTCCTTACACAGGGGTACTTGTCAGGGCTGTCCTTTGTCTCCAGCTGTTTGCCCTGGCTTTGGAGCCCTTGGCGATTTTGATTCGGGAGTCTCGGGAGGTTCGGGGGATTCAGGTTGGCAGTTTGGAGGAGAAAATCTCCCTCTACGCAGATGATGCCCTGCTTTATCTGAATGATCCTGGCTCATCATTGTCTGCTGCTCTTGTCCTATTCAACAAGTTTGAGACATTGTTGGGCATTCGTATTAATTGGACCAAGTCGGTCCTCTTCCCTCTAGATAATCAGCCACAGGTCACGCACAGCTCTACACCATTGCAGTGGGTTGTGGAGTTCAGATATCTTGGAATAAAGGTGTCTAGAGATGTCAGTGAATTCTATACCTTGAATGTGCTCCCCCTGCTTCGACTCCTGCGGGAGAAATGCCAGTCTTGGTCCGGACTCCCTCTGAATCTACTGGGCCGTATAAATAATCTAAAAATGATCATCCTACCAAAGTTTAATTACATATTCCGGAACAGTCCTATTTGGATACCGATGTCTTTTTTTCAGGAGATAGATAGATGCATCATCTCTTTTATATAGAACGGAGCCGTACCAAGACTGGCAAAATCTACACTACGTTCACCGACGCACCTGGGGTGATTGGCCCTCCCGGACTTTCGGGTTTATTATTGGGCAGCAATGCTGGTTACCACGTACTGGTGGTTTGAGGCAAAGAGATCCAATGCTGCGGCCTGTGTTGAGGCAGCCTGGCTGGGTTCACTACAAGCATTGCAAAACCTGGTGTATAGAGGTGAGGGGGCGTATAGTGATATCCCTGCCCCGACCAGGGCGACGATCAAGGCATGGATTGTGGCTCGGCGCAGGTTTTTCCTGGTAGATCGCTGGTCTCCGGTCCAACCTCTATGGGGAAATCCTAACTTACCCCACTTTAGATCAATACCGGATCCTCAGGTATGGGCGAGATTTGGCATCAAGACCCTGAGAGATATTATGCCTTTGGGTACCTTGCTGTCATTCTCACAGTTAAGTGGGAAGTACGATTTACCTGGGTGGATGTTCTTTCGTTATGCCCAGTTGAGACATGTGCAACTAGACCCCGTGGAGGACTTTCTGTCCTGTGATGACCTGAAAAAAACACTTTCGGCTCTATACGGTATATTGCTTCCAATTGATATTTTGAAAATGATGGACTCTGGGAACAATGGAAGGCTGATATTCCAGCACTAGAGAGGGTAGATTGGGAGAATAGTTTGGAACAGGGCCCCAAGTTGGTCATAGCTGCAGGGGATAAACTCATACAAACAAAGTTCCTCCACAGGGTTTATTTTACTCCAGTACGCATGTCCAGAATTTACCCGGATAGAGACCCACATTGTCCTAGATGTTTGACACAACTGGGCACTTACATACATATGTTCTGGGACTGCCCTATGCTGTCAACCTTCTGGGCAGAAGTATTTGACCAGTTAAATGTTCGCTTGGAACTGGCTGTCCCTATGACGCCTGAATTAGCTTTACTGGGTGTATATGATGATGATCAGCGATCACATCATAGCAAATTATTGATCTCGTACCTGCTTTTTTACGCTAAAAAGGAAATACTGTGTAAATGGACCTCTCCTGTTCCCCCAAATGTAGCTACATGGGAAAACAAAGTCAATGCTGCCCTCCCGTTATACAAACTGACGTACATCAGTCGTGGGTGCCCATGGAAATTTGACAAAGTGTGGTCGCCATGGACATCAATCTAAACAATAGGATATAAAGGCCCGTGATATGTTGATCTGTCTTCTGACCCCCTTCTCCTTTTTGTCCCCCCCCCCCCCCCGTCCTATCCCTGGCCGGTCTCTTCCCCTCCTCTTTCCTCACATATATCTACTCCCCCTCTCACTCGGGGCTCATACCCCTGAACATGAGATCAAGAATCGTCCTACTTTAGTTATCAGAACACAATACACCCTGATAGATATGTGTGGATATTTGTACTATGTGAAATGCTGATGTTAATGTACTGAATATGCTACAATGTATGTACTCCTTTATTTTTTTTCCTTCAATAAAGCACTCCTGTTTGTAAAAAAAAAACAAAAAAACCCACAAGTGTTTTTTTTTTTTTACCACTAGTAGTCCTTTATATTGACAGAACCAGTATTTTGAGAGGCAGCCAAGATGCTCACCATGAAGGTATGATCCCAAACAGACCCCCTCTTGACCTCTTTTGGGAAAAAGCAATTGGAAATATTATATATATATATATATATATATATATATATATATATATATATATATATATATATATATATATATATATATATATATATACACACACTATATTGTCAAAAGTATTGGGGGGCCCGCAGGGCCATCTTAAAGCGGAGTTCCACACAAAAATGGAACTTCCGCTTTTCGGAACCCTCCCCCCCTCCGGTGTCACATTTGGCACCTTTCAGGGGGGAGGGGGGTGCAGATACCTGTCAAAGATAGGTATTTGCACCCACTTCCGGCATAGACTCCCATGGGAGTCTATGCCTCTTCCCGACCGCGCTGTCTGCTGGGAACATACAGCTCCCGGGAGAGAGCGGGGACCACTAGGGACGCGCAGCGCGACTCGCGCATGCGCAATAGGGAACCGGGAAGTAAAGCCGCAACGCTTCACTTCCTGATTCCCTCACCTAGGATGGCGGCGGCAGCTGCCGAGAACCGAGCGGGTTCTCGGCGTCCCCTGCCGACATCGCTGGACCCTGGGACAGGTAAGTGGCCATGTATTAAAAGTCAGCAGCTGCAGTATTTGTAGCTGCTGGCTTTTAATATTTTTTTTTTTTGGCGGTGTGGGTGAACCCCCGCTTTAATAGCATCATGGGCCCCTGGGCAAATTAATGCACTGGGGCCCCTACAAGCCTTCCCCAATTTACGCACCTCCTCTCAAGAATGAAAGCATAGATAGTTAATAGATTTGGATTGAGATTTTATTTTTAGCACTGTAAACAAAAAAAAGAGCGGCAATTATTTAAAAAAAAACTATATTTTTTGACTTTCTGCTATAAAACACATCCAATAAAAAAAAAATAATCAAAAATCTATTTGTCCACCGCAATATGTATTCTGCTATATATTTTTGGTTAAAAAATATCCCAATAAACGCATACTGATTGATTTGTGCAAACGTTTTAGCGTCTACAAACTATGGGATACATTTGTGGATTTTTAAATTTTTTTACTAGTAATGGCGGCGATCAGCAACTTATAGTCAGACTGCAATATTGCAGCGGACAAATGAGATACTAAGCGACACTTTTTTGGGGACCAGTGACACAAATACAGTGATCAGTGCTAAAAAAAAACATGCACTGTCACTGTACTAATGACACTGGCAGGGAAGGAATTAACATCAGGGGTGATCAAAGGGTTAACTGTGTGCCTAGAACAGTGATGGCGAACCTTGGCACCCCAGATGTTTTGGAACTACATTTCCCATGATGCTCATGCACTCTGCAGTGTAGTTGAGCATCATGGGAAATGTAGTTCCAAAACATCTGGGGTGCCAAGGTTCTCCATCACTGGCCTAGGGAGTGCTTGCTAAATGTGTGCGTAGTCTGTAATTGGTTACTGTGGGGGAGGAGCTTTTAATAAGGGAAGACATTGATCCATGTTTCTGGTTTGCAGGAACACAAAAGCAATACCTTCCCTACTGACAGAAAGGTGATCTGTCTTGTTTACATAGGCAGACTGCTGTTCTGCTTGTGTTCCGAATGATCAGCGGGTGCCGGCAGACATCGAGATCCGCCCGACCCGCTGATTGGCTCCCGCTCTGTCCAATCCAGTTCCCGCTGTGTCCAATTCCAGGTCTTGGGTGGAAGTGCAGGATCACGTACTAGGTATGTGATCCTGTGCAGGAGAGCTGCTCCACCACAGTATATATAGAGTATACGGCAAGCGGTTAAAAAAAGAAAGCACATCATGTTGTAATACAGCAGCTGGAGTGAATTGCTGACAAGGCAGTAGCTGAAGGTGTACACATGCTGGAGCCACGGTGCTTTGCGACTGCCGCAAGAATTATATCACCAGTTGCATTTGGCGGCACTACGCTCACCAAATGCAACCAAATCAAATAAAAGAGCCTGTGCTGCAACTTTCCAATAACCATGAGCAATGCATATAGTTATGGTGGGGATGATGTAGCATCTAGGGGATAAAACAGGTGGTGACATATCACCTTCTCACCAATACCTCTAAAAAGAAATCCATGTGCAACAGTTTTTTACAGTTAGGGCTGGTTCACACTGCTGTGCTGTCCGACATCGGATGCGATTCGCACCGCACTGCGCAAATCACCAATTTTTTTGGTCCTCACCAGAATCCGATCGCATGGGTGTTCACACCCACGCGATCCGATTCATGATACTGCCTCCCTCTCTGCCAGTCCTTTCACTGGCTTCCCCTACCCACCGTGTAAAATTCAAAATGCTAACCACAACATACAAGGCCATCCACATCGCTCCCAGCTACATTACCAACCTCCTCTGCAGATATCGCCCAAATTGCCCCCTCCGCTCCTCCCAAGACCTCCTGCTCTCTAGCTCCCTTGTTACCTCCTCCCATGCTCGCCTTCAGGACTTCTCCAGAGCCTCTCCCATCCTCTGGAATTCCCTGCCCCGGTATGTCCGATCAGCCCCTAACCTGTCCACCTTTAGGAGCTCCCTGAAAACTCATTTATTCAGGGAAGCCTTATCCCACACCCACATAACTGTCCCTGAGCCACCCCCATCAAATCATTCTTTGCAGCTATTACCTTTTGTACCACCACCCCCTCCCTTTAGAATGTAAGCTCTACGTGCCGGGCCCTCCTGTACCTTTTGTATTGAACTGTACTGTAATTGTGTTGTTTCCCCCCTATACATTGTAAAGCGCTGCGTAAACTGTTGGCGCTGTATAAATCGTGTATAATAATAATAATGTCTGAATTGACAGTTCGCACTGCAATATGCGAACTGATTTGGGGGCATCGTTATCTTTCCATTGACACTCCAGCAGTTCGCAAAGTGCAGTGTGAACTGCCTGCGAGTTGTATGCGATGCGGATTCGAAGGGTTCCGGTGTCGCTGCAGTGTGAATCGGCTCTAATAGACGAAGTGCCGGTTCCCACTTTTGCACTGTGAATTCCCAACAAATTTTGTGCACATTCCGAACCACATCCAAATCACACCCTGTTCATGTGAACAGCTATGTGATCTGATTCTGGTGCAGCCAAAAAAAAAAAAGGGTCCTGCACCATTTTGGAACAGATTGGGTGCAATTAGGAGCCATACAGAATAAATGGCTCAAATTGCACTGCTGAAGAATTGCATGTGATTTGAACAGCAATGTGGTGCGATTCCTGTTCAAACTCGCATGCGGTTTCCCCCACCGCATAGTGCGAACCGGCTCCGAGCAGCAGAGAAGGACATTTGTCAAGTTGAGGGGGGGTTGTCTGCACAGTGGACTTACGATTTTACAGCCCCTTGTCTCCTCCAATTGCAGTCTTCACCTGCTGCAGCTGCACACACACCTATTTAGCACCATCAGGGGGTGGGGTTGCTAGCCCGGGCACAGCAGGGAATCAGGGATTGGTCAGTTTACAAGGGGTCTTCAGCACACTGAGGTCCTGCGCTGTTCATTCTGAATCCTCCTGTAAGAATATGAGTGACAGTGCAGGATCGGCACAGGCAGCACAGTTCACTGTACACCCAACCTGCTGCTGTGGAGACCGTGGAGGAGACTCATGGAGGAGTGAAGGAGAGGAGAAGTGACAGCCAGACCCGCAGAAGTAGAACAGAAGCGGCCGCCCGACTCCCAAGACTGGCGCTGATGACTCTCACTTGTCCATGCCGAGACCAGACTGCAGTCCTTTCAGCTGACCTCACCTCAGCCGCATCCTGCACCTGCAAGGTCATTTATTGTGACAGAACCAGCCCTGATGGGGCCCCTGGACAGCACCCAGGGGTGCCCGCTCAGTAAGACGACCCTGGTCACCTGCCTTTACACGCACAAGGTCCATAAAGACATGGATAAGCGAGTTTGGAGTGGAGGAACTTAACTGACCTGACAGGCTGAGTGAGTCCTGACCTCAACCCGATAGAACACCTTTTGGATGAATTAGAGCAGAGACTGCGAGCCAGGCCTTCTCATCCAACATCAGCGCCTGACCTCACAATGCGCTTCTGGAAGAATGGTTAAACCATTCCCATAGAGACACTCCTAATACTTGTGGACGGCCTTCCCAGAAGAGTGAAGCTGTTATAGCTGCAAAGGGTGGGCCAACTCAATATTGAACCCTACGGACTAATACTGGGATGTCCCAGTACTTTTGACAATATAATTACATATACAGTTGTGCTCATAAGTTACATACCCTGCCAGAATTTATGATTTATTGGTCATTTTTCAGAGAATATGAATAACACAAACTTTTCTTTCACTCATGGTTAGTGTTTGGCTGAAGCCATTTATATCATCAACTGTGTTTACTCTTTTTAGATCATAATCACAACAAAAACTACCCAAATGACCCTGATCAAAAGTTTACATACCCCTGGTGATTTTGGCCGATAACATGCACACAAGTTGACACAAAAGGGTTTGATGGCTATTAAAGGTAACCATCCTCACCTGTGATCTGTTTGCTTGTAATTAGTGTGTGTGTATAAAAGGTCAATGAGTTTCTGGACTCCTGACAGATCCTTGCATCTTTCATCCAGTGCTGCACTGACGTTTCTGGATTCTGAGTCATGGGGAAAGCAAAAGAATTGTCAAAGGATCTGCGGGAAAAGGTAGTTGAACTGTATAAAACAGGAAAGGGATATAAAAAGATATCCAAGGAATTGAGAATGCCAATCAGCAATGTTCAAACTCTAATCAAGAAGTGGAAAATGAGGGGTTCTGTTGAAACCAAACCACGGTCAGGTAGACCAAATAAAATTTCAGCCACAGCTGCCAGGAAAATTGTTTGCGATGCAAAGAAAAACCCACAAATAACTTCAGGTGAAATACAGGACTCAAACATTTGTTGTGTGGCTGTTTCAAGATGCACAATAAGGAGGCACTTGAAGAAAGATGGGCTGCATGGTCGCGTCGCCAGAAGAAATCCATTACTAAGCAAATGTCACAAAGTATCCCACTTACAATACGCCAAACAGCACAGAGACAAGCCTCAAACCTTCTCTTGTCATATCTGTAATGTATTATGTTTTAAGTGCAATTGACGAATAAACGTATGTAATATTATCTATTGATTTTCATTTGTGTAAACACACATCTCATTCAAAGTCCCAACCCTCCCTCTTTTTTTATCAATTAACAGGGATGGAGGCATATGCTCAGTTTTGACCATATGCCTCATTCAAAGTCCCAAACCAATCCCCTTTTTATATACTTTATCAGGGATGGAGATGTGTGACTAGAGTGGAAAAAGTTGCCTATACATATTTATTATTGATAGTCAATCATACATTGTTATTTTTGACAGCTGACCCTATTGGATGTTGGTCCGCGCTTATTTAAATATATAATAAATTCATATGGAAGGCATAAATATTTCCACTCCTTGTATAATTTGTAAACATGAGTTTGTAATTTTTTCTTTGAAATATGTGATCAGATAGTTCTGGTAGGCGGTCATGTTCCTGGTCCAGGAAGTGCAATGCACGCCAGGGGTCTCCCCTTTCCTCCATTGGAAGACTGGGTGGGTGACGCGCATGACGTCACCTCTTGGTGAGGTGGCGCCGGCGGCGTCTATTCTATCCCTGGTGTTCGTTGGGCATCTCCCCAAGCGCTGGCCGCTTCCTGCGTCAGCAGTCCTAGTGACAGTGCCTTATCTTAACGCACCCAGCGTGACGTTGGGGGCGTCGTGTATAGCGGCCGGGGTGGGTATGCATTGCAGTCCTGTGGGAGTAATGGTTTTTCATTTTTAATGCTGTAACGCTTCGGGAAACACATGTCAGCCCTAGCACCCACACTAGGATCACCAGGTAGCCACTCCTTTACTTTCCTCCATTTTCTTATTTGGTTGCCCTAAGTTTTAACAGGATTGGTCTGTCACTATCTCGGGATGTTTGCACTCCATCACTCTTTACTTTTTTTGGCTTGAGGTTTTCTGGTTGTTTCTCACGCCCTTTTTTCCGTTCTATCCCACACCTATCCCACTAGTTTATAGGCCCAATGTTCCTTGTAAGTCACACCTTGCACTCACATCCTTCATCACATGCATTTTTCTTATTTATTTAGATATTGGAGCTGTTCCCAGGCACCATCATGCATCCCACTATGGACACTTTTCCTCCCCTTGAGTGTGGTGCTTTCTGCCTTGGCTGCCTGCGGATTTACGTCCCCTCAGCTCCCGGCGGGGACATTATTCGGCTTTCCTTAACTTTCAGATCCCAGTTTTCCATGACCAATTTTGGAGCTGATATGTAAGTTAATTTGGAGGTGTTTGGTTTCTTTCCTCTCCCCTTATCCTTATTATATTTATTTGAGTTAATCGGAATATTTTTCATATTTTTTTGTAGATATGCATTCTGCATTTGCTACTGAAAAAGTGGAACTATATCCATGAAACGCGTCAAGCTTTTAATGCAGTTTTATTAATTACGCGTCTATATTATATCTCGCATATGGATTTCATCCACCATGTGCAATAATTAAATTTTGATTTTTTTTTTATTGTTGTCAACTATATGCACATCAGCTCGTCATATCTGTAATGTATTATGTGCAATTGATGAATAAACGTATGTAATATTATCTATTAATTTTCATTCAAAGTCCCAACCCTCCCTCCTTTTTTTATCAATTAACAGGGATGGTGGAGGCGTATGCTCAGTTTTGACCATATGCCTCATTCAAAGTCCCAAACCAATCCCCTTTTTATAGCCTCAAACAATCTGGCACAAGTCATTTGGAGTGATGAGACCAAAATTGAGCTTTTTTTGGCCACAACCATAAATGTTACATTTGGAGAGGAGTCAACAAGGCCTATGATGAAAGGTACACCGTTCCTACTGTGAAACACGGAGGTGGATCGCTGATGTTTTGGGGATGTGTGAGCTACAAAGGCACAGGAAATTTGGTCAAAATTGATGGCAAGATGAATGCAGTATGTTATCAAAAAATACTGGAGGAACATTAGACAACGGAAGACACTCACATGAGTGTAGACAAATAGGCTGCACACCCCATGAAGTGTATAAAAAACTACGAAAGACCCCCTATCGGGGCTTTAAAGCAGCCAATAAGATTCAGTAGAAGTAGTCAAAAAGGATTAATTTTATTGATACAAAAAATATATAATATAATAATAAAAATAAGTAAATTGATTCTGACTGTTCAAGTCAGGACATGAACTGTATGCATCATAAAAATTGCAACGGACAGTAGCCGTGGCTAGAAACAGTACAAATTGCAATGTGTTATGAGACAACCAAAGTTTCCTTAAGGGTATAATCCCCAAAGTATTGCAACGGACAGTGCCAAGGAATAAAAACAATGTACAATACAATATATAGGACAACAAGAATTGTAAATATGAATCCTGACGCGTTTCGACCCTCGCTGGGTCTTCTTCAGAGGATGGGTTGTCCGCTGTGGAAATGCAAACATATATCGAACATAGCATAAGACTCAACAATAGCAAACCCATCTGTATACAATATAACATATCTGCGTAAATTCCATAATTACCTATCACAAGGTTCCTGGCAATACAGGGTATTTAAGGTAATGTAGTTCCTCCTATGTCCTCTGTCTCCCCCGGCCAACTCCCCAGAGGACAGGTGGTAGACCAAATGTGCCTTGCGAGGGATCACGCCTACATGCCCCCCACATGTGAAGGGGAGGGAAGGGACTGCAAATGGCCAAAAGCTGCACCTGGAGAAATTCACGTTGGCACTAAAGACAAAAGTAGGAAGCGAGGAGTCAGTTGACTCCTCAAATGTTTGAAAGTTTCCCTATCGCGGGGCATTATAATGGGTCCATGGGTATGCAGGGAAACATATACGGAAAGTGGAAGGAAGAAGGGAGACAAAAGGGGAAGGGAAAAAAGGGGAAGGGAATGAGGGGAAGGAAAAAAGTGGGAAGGGAGGACAGTAGGGGAAGGGAAAAAAAAAAAAGGGGGGGGGGGGAGGTAGGGTGGGGGAGGGGAAGGGAAAAAGGGGGGGAGGGAGAGAAAGGGGAAAAAGGAAAAGAGGAAAAAAGAAAGTGTGAGGAAAGTATGAAAGAGTGAATGAATATCAATGCAAGAAAAAACAGTGAACCACACAGAGTGAAATAATGTGAAAGTGAATGGGAGGAATAGACGAACAAACAGCAAAGGCCCTGCTGCCCATCAAGGACCATATAGCAGTAAGAATATTGGATGGAAAGCAATGGGGTGGCAGCACCACAGACCGCCTGTGAGGTGACCAAAGATGAGGAAAGACCAACCAAGGTTAGATAGGGGGGGGGGGAAGTGGGGAGAATAGGGATCGGGAGTGATAAGGTGGGAACAGAGTGCACAGTGGAGGGGAGGGGGGGGGGGGAGGTAGTGGATAGAGGGAGAGGGGGGAGGAAAGGAAAAAAGGGGGAAAAAAAAGGGCGAAAAAAAAGGGGGAAAAAGAGGGGGGAAGTGGGGAGGGTAGGGATGGGGAGTGATGTGTGGACAGGGTGGGAACAGAGTGCACAGTGGTGTAGGGGAAGGGAATGTGAAATGCGTGAGAAAACTATGATAAAGTGCATGGGTGGTCGCGGAACTGTTTACCCAATTAGGCGACCCAAGATGGTTAGATATGATATTCCTGGTTCTAAAAAGTTGAAATACGGATAGTCAGTCTTAACAGAATAAGGAGATATACAAGGGAAGATGCTAGGAAGCATATCAAGTGTACTTACCAATCACTCAGATCGGTGGGTGCATAACCAGGTATCACACGGTTTGAAAAGATTTAGTAGCCTTCCCCTAAGGCTTGATGCATTTATAGGGAGTGTCAATTGA
Organism: Aquarana catesbeiana; assembly: GCF_042186555.1. Taxonomy (NCBI): domain Eukaryota; kingdom Metazoa; phylum Chordata; class Amphibia; order Anura; family Ranidae; genus Aquarana; species Aquarana catesbeiana. The sequence continues at coordinate 52,751,488 of NC_133325.1, forward strand.
CTAACTCCCATCAGGTGCAAGCATACATACACATTTGTCCCTCCTCCCCCCCCCCACCTGGGGGAAAGAGCAGCACAGCTGTGCGCTCCAACGTGACCCCCCCGGCGTTCAGGAGGAGTGTGTACTCTCGGGCACCCCCGTTCCTTCTGCCGCAATTGCGCAGGCGCCGCTATGTCACGCGCACGCGCTCTAGGTTGCGCGCGCGTGAACACGACGTCCGGAAGGGATCCGGGACGCGGCTGGCAGGCAAGAGGCGCCCAGGACCAGGTGAATATGATGTACAATTCTGTGCGTGGGAAATGGAAGTTAACACAATATGTCCTATACTCCCAAATATCCTATTCTCAGAGGAATTTAGCCTGAAAACAGCTCACAGTTCTCTATATACCTTTATATGTTTATTTTTTGTATTATGCAATTTCCTTTTCCTTTTTTGTCAAATGTGTTATCTGATCACTAAATTGCAATAAGATGAGGCCAATACAACTAAAGAACCACCTTTTAGGCGATAGTGGGATCCCTTCCGGACGCCGTGTTCACGCGCGCGTGACATAGCGGCGCCTGCGCAATTGCGGCGGAAGGGACGGGGGTGCCCGAGAGTACACCCTCCTCCTGAACGCCGGGGGGGGTCACGTTGGAGCGCACAGCTGTGCTGCTCTTTCCCCCAGGTGGGGGGGGGGGAGGGACGAATGTGTCAGTATGCTTGCACCTGATGGGAGTTAGTCAATTGACACTCCCTATAAATGCATCAAGCCTTAGGGGAAGGCTACTGAATCTTTTCAAACCGTGTGATACCTGGTTATGCACCCACCGATCTGAGTGATTGGTAAGTACACTTGATATGCTTCCTAGCATCTTCCTTTGTATATCTCCTTATTCTGTTAAGACTGACTATCCATATTTCAACTTTTTAGAACCAGGAATATCATATCTAACCATCTTGGTTCGCCTAATTGGGTAAACAGTTCCGCGACCACCCATGCACTTTATCATAGTTTTCTCACGCATTTGGTTGTTTGTTTGGTTGAGGGTTGTGCTTATCTTGTGTTTTCACTTTCAAGTCCACACATTTCACATTCCCTTCCCCTACACCACTGTGCACTCCGTTCCCACCCTGTCCACACATCCCTCCCCACTTCCCCCTTTTTTCCTTTCCTCCCCCCTCTCCCTCTATCCACTACCTTCCCCCCCCCTCCACTGTGCACTCTGTTCCCACCTTATCACTCCCGATCCCTATTCTCCCCACTTTCCCCCCCCCCTTTTCTCTTCCCTTTTCCCTCTCCCCCCCCCCATCCAACCTTGGTTGGTCTTTCCTCATCTTTGGTCACCTCACAGGAGGTCTGTGGTGCTGCCACCCCATTGCTTTCCATCCAATATTCTTACTGCTATATGGTCCTTGATGGGCAGCAGGGCCTTTGCTGTTTGTTTGTCTATTCCTCCCATTCACTTTCACATTATTTCACTCTGTGTGGTTCACTGTTTTTTCTTGCATTGATATTCATTCACTCTTTCATACTTTCCTCACACTTTCTTTTTTCCTCTTTTCCTTTTTCCCCTTTCTCTCCCTCCCCCCCCTTTTTCCCTTCCCTCTTCCCCTCCCCCACCCTACCATCCCCCCCCCCCCCTCCCCTACTGTCCTCCCTTCCCACTTTTTTCCTTCCCCCTCCTTCCCTTCCCCTTTTTTCCCTTCCCTTTTGTCTCCCTTCTTCCTTCCACTTTCCGTATATGTTTCCCTGCATACCCATGGACCCATTATAATGCCCCGCAATAGGGAAACTTTCAAACATTTGAGGAGTCAACTGACTCCTCGCTTTCTACTTTTGTCTTTAGTGCCAACGTGAATTCCTCCAGGTGCAGCTTTTGGCCTTCCCTCCAATGCACATGTGGGGGGCATGTTGGCATGATCCCTCGCAAGGCACATTTGGTCTACCACCCGTCCTCTGGGGAGTTGGCCCGACAACCTTACCTTAAATACCCTGTATTGCCAGGAACCTTGTGATAGGTAATTATGGAATTTACGCAGATATGTTATATTGTATACAGATGGGTTTGCTATTGTTGAGTCTTATGCTATGTTCGATATATGTTTGCATTTCCACAGCGGACAACCCATCCTCTGAAGAAGACCCAGCGAGGGTCGAAACGCGTCAGGATTCATATTCACAATTCTTGTTGTCCTATATATTGTATTGTACATTGTTTTTATTCCTTGGCACTGTCCACTGCAATACTTTGGGGATTATACCCTTAAGGAAACTTTGGTTGTCTCATAACACATTGCAATTTGTACTGTTTCTAGCCATGGGTATTGTCCGTTGCAATTTTTATGATGCATACAGTTCATGTCCTGACTTGAACAGTCAGAATCAATTTACTTATTTTTATTATTATATTATATATTTTTTGTATCAATAAAATTAATCCTTTTTGACTACTTCTACTGAATCTTATTGGCTGCTTTAAAGCCCCGATAGGGGGTCTTTCGTAGTTTTTTATACTGGAGGAACATTTGCATTCATCAGCAAGGAAGCTGCGCATGGGACGTACTTGGACATTCCAACATGACAATGATCCAAAACACAAGTCAATCTGTCAGTGGTTGCAGCAGAATAAAGTGAAGGTTCTGGAGTGGCCATCTCAGTCTCCTGACCTCAATATCATTGAACCACTCTGGGAAGATCTTAAACGTGCAGTTCATGCAAGACAGCCCAAGAATTTACAGGAACTGGAGGCTTTTTGCCAAGAGGAATGGGCAGCTTTACCATCTGAGAAGATAAAGCGCCTCATCCACAAATGAATTCAAGCTGTCATTGATGTTAAATGGGGCAATACATGGTATTAAGAACTGGGGTATGTAAACTTTTGATCAGAATCATTTGGGTAGTTTCTGTTGTGATTATGATTTAAAAAGAGTAAACACAGTTGATTGATAATAAATGAGATCAGCCAAACACTAACCATGAGTAAAGGAAAAGTTTTTGCGTTATTCATATTCACTAAAAAAAGGCCAAGAAATCATAAATTCTGCCAAGGTATGTAAACTTTTGAGCACAACTGTGTGTGTGTGTGTATAGAGATAGATAGATAGATAGATAGATAGATAGATAGATAGATAGATAGATAGATAGATAGATAGATAGATAGATAGATAGATAGATATGAGTGAAACATGTAAACCACTCATATACCACTGACCAGCCATAATCACGCAACATCTAGGTACACTTCTTACAACAACCAAATTTGTGTATAATTGTTTAAACTCTAAGGGTGCTGCAAAAAAGAACCCACCTTATCAAGAAGTTTTTTTTTTCAAATATACAGGGTCTTGTTCGGAGGTATTGCATGTTTTGGAGATGTACCATCCTCCTAGATAGGCTACTAGGTGGTCTTCAATTGCTTTGGCTGTCCTAAAATTCACAGGCTGCCTCCTGTTTTTTGGCTGTTTCCATAAGGAGGGTAGAGTCAAATAGGCAGCCTAAATATTTATTGAGCACCAGCTAATCCCTGGGTGGTATGTTCAGTAGGTGACTGGTGAAGTGAATAGTGTAGGCTCTAGCATAGCAGGGGACTTCCTGCTGCACAGATTCCACCGCCCAGGCATTTCTACTGATTCAAGCTGACGTTCATTAAGGTCCCAGCTGTGAATAATCCCCCTGACATCCCGAGATTTCACCTGACGGATCCAGTCTGGATAATCTCACTGTAAGGCACCTAGAGGAAGCGAAGAGTGTACAGCTGCTCCATGGCCTTATAAGTACCATAGCTTTCTCAGGGGGACTACTCGCATAGGGTTTCAAATTCTGACCTTTTCTTGAGGGGGAACTGTATACTGAACCTTATCAGAGAGATTGTTAGGAAAAGCTTAGTACAGAGAAGAGTGTCCTCTCGCTATTGGGTCATATAGTCTGGAGCAGTAGGCGCCAAACTGTGGCCCTTTGCTTGCTTTTATGCAGCCATTGGGGTATTATTTCCTATGTAACAGTGGGGCATAGTTTCTGCCACTCTATTCCCCCCTACTGGCACTAACGATGGGATACTATTCCTCTCACTGCCACCAAAGATGGGGTGCAATGCCTCCCACTGACACCAATGATGGGGCACAATTTCTCTCAGTGACAACAACGATTGGGTGCTCTTCCTCCTACTGACACCAAGGATGAGGCATGATTTCTCCCACTGACACCAACAATAGGGCCCCATTCCTCCCACAAACACCAACAATGAGGCACCATTCCTCCCCCTACTATTAAAGATAGGCACTGTTTACTTCCTCTGAGCGCATGACATTTTCTACTCCCACTGACCACAGGCTGGGCCCCCTCCCCTAAAGTATGAAGGACAGTAAACTGGCCCTTTGTTTAGAAAGTTTGGAGACCCCTGGTCTGGAGTATACCATACCCTACACCCCAATTATCATTCCTACCTAGTGATCAGCAATAAACTACCAAAAATACATTCCCCTAGACCAGTGATGGCAAACCTTGGCACCCCAGATGTTTTGGAACTACATTTTCCATGATGCTCCTGCACTCTGCCGTGTAGTTGAGCATCATGGGAAATGTAGTTCCAAAACATCTGGGGTGCCAAGGTTTGCCATCACTGCCCTAGACTGCTTTCTTCTGTCAGTGTGCTTGGAACGGGTGCTTTGGCGAGCTGGCATCTTGTGCGTTCGTAGGAAAGAACCCTCGTCATCATTATTATCGTTGTCATCATCACTTTCAATCAGCGACGTATGCAAGGGTAGCGTTTCTGAAGAATCAGAGGTGGGACTTCATTTGAAAAGATGAGATTACACATTCCACTTTCAGCTGCAGAAAACTAACACAATTGATATTTTTTTTTGCCTCTACTTGTACCCAAATACCCCTATGTGCTTTTGTCCACAGTTGTTATGCTTTTAAACCCAACATAATAAACCTGTAGAAATATCTTATCAAACTAACAAGGAATGCGTTTTTATTGCTTCTAAAGTAGACCCCCCACTGCCAAAACTCTTCAGTTTAGGAGCCCATTTAGCCAGGTCTGATGCAGTGTGGTATATTGTACATGCCATCCATTGTAGAAAAGATTGCCAAAGCATTCCCCTTTTTAAATTTCCAAACCATGTTTTTTGGCAGGGGACATATACCTGTATATGCCCAGTGTATCCTTCAGTCTAAGCCACCTTGTTGTGATGGGATCTTGCCGGGAACACGTCAGCTTCTATAGTTTCATAGGTTTAGCTAAGGCTCTTGCAATACTTCTCTTTCCAGAAAACCCCCATGTCCTCCTTCTCACATGTGGGATTTATGACTGGTGTCAGAGGTGAGCCAAAGGAGGGATGAAGGAAGTTGGTGCTATGACATATCCAAGATTTCTTATTTTTTTTTTTATCATTTGACAGTTGATAGACGAGTTTACTTCCGCTTTAAGGCAATCTGTTCCATTTGAATGGGCTTCAAACAGACCATAATGAACTAAAGGCCACATCTTTTTTGTTAGTTTTGGAGTAGAGATGAATTAGTGAACGTAAAAGAAATTTACAAGTTTTAGGTTGTCCGCAGAAATAGGGTGGAAATCTGGCAATGGGGACACTAGTTCTGGTGAGCTGAGTGGCCCCCAAGGGATTCCCCTAATTTGCAAGGATTTCCTCTCAGTTCCTGTTTTGGCAATGAGACAGGAAGTGAAGGGAAATCTCCCCAATCAGACACAGATGGCAAGAAAATAACAAAAACTGACATGGGTTATGGCATAACCCTTCCCTACTCTAACCAACATGTGTATGTGTAGATATACAGTTGTGCTTATAAGTTTACATACCCTTGCAGAATTTATGATTTCTTGCCATTTTTCAAAGAATATGAATGATAACACAAAAACCTTTCACTCATGGTTAGTGTTTGGCTGAAGCCATTTATTATCAATCAACTGTGTTTACTCTTTTTAAATCATAATCACAACAGAAACTACCCAAAATGATCCTGATCAAGTTTACATACCCCAGTTCTTAATACCATGTATTGCCCCCTTTAACATCAATGACAGCTTGCAGTCTTTTGTGGTATTTGTGGATGAGGCTCTTTATCTTCTCAGATAGTAAAGCTGCCCATTCTTCTTGGGAAAAAGCTTCCAGTTCCTGTAAATTCTTGGGCTGTCTTGCATGAACTGCACGTTTGAGATCTCCCCAGAGTGGCTCAATGATATTGAGGTCAGGAGACTGAGATGGCCACTCCAGAACCTTCACTTTATTCTGCTGTAGCCAATGACAGGTCGACTTGGCCTTGTGTTTTGGATAAGTGTGATGTTGGAATGTGCAAGAACATGCCATGCACAGTTTCCTGGCTGATGAATGCAGTATGTTATCAAAAAAATACCGGAACAACATTTGCATTCATCTTGCCGACAATTTTGACCAAATTTCCTGTGCCTGGGTAGCTCACACATCCCCAAATCATCAGCAATCCACCTCTGTACCTTTCATCATAGGCCTTGTTGACTCCTCTTCAAATGTAGCGTTTATGGTTGTGGCCAAAAAGCTAAATTTTGGTCTCATCACTCCAAATGACTTTGTAGCAGAAGGTTTGAGCATTTGGTTTAGTGTAAGCGGGATACTTTGTGGCATTTGCATAGTAATGGCTTTCTTCTGGCGACTCAACCATGCCGCCCATCTTTCTTCAAGTGCCTCCTTATTGTGCATCTTGAAACAGCCAAACCACTGTATTGCACCTGAAGTTATTTGTGGGTTCTTCTTTGCATCCTGAACAATTTTCCTGCAGTTGTGGCTGAAATTTTAGTTGGTCTACCTTACCGCGGTTTGGTTTCAACAGAACCCCTCCTTTTCCACTTCTTGATTAGAGTTTGAACACTGCTGATTGGCATTCTTAATTCCTTGGATACCTTTTTATATCCTTTTCCTGTTTTATACAGTTCAACTACCTTTTCCCACAGATCCTTTGACAATTATTTTGCTTTCCCCATGACTCAAAATCCAGAAAAATCAGTGCAGCACTGGATGAAAGATTCAAGAGTTTGTCAAGAGTCCAGAAACTCATTGACCACAGACAGACAGACAGATTACAAGCTAACAGAGCACAGGTGAGGATGGTTACCTTTAATAGCCATTCAAACCCTTTTGTATCAACTGGCTTGCATGTTGTCAGGCCACAAGCACCAGGGTATGTAAACTTTTGATGAAGGTCGTTTTCGATGTCATTATAATTTAAAGAGTGTAAACATAGTTGACGGATTAAAAAAAAATGGCTTCAGCCAAAACACCAACCATGAGTAAAAGAAATGTTTTTGTTTTATCAATCATATTCTCTGAAAAATGGCCAAGAAATCAAATTCTACCGGGGTATGTAAACTTAGCGAGAGAGTGTGAGTGTATATATTTTTTTTAAAATCATTTATAGTTCTACTTTAAATCAGACACCTATATTTTGTTTACATTGGTGTGTTACTGTCTGTTGTGATGTGCAACAAGGCAGGTGAATTGGGTTGACAATAAATGGCAGCACCATGTAAAATATGTTACCACAACCAATAGGCCTGAACCAGCTTTTAAAATGGAAAAGGACCTGGGTAGGTTTTTATTACCAACTGCTGTTTAGAAAGAAAGATATGCTCTCTTATTGTCATTGGTGGCACTGGGGAGATCCTAACTCACCCCCTGCTCTATTCAAAACAAAAATGTTCCACTTGAAGTAGAACTAAAGGCAAAACTTTTTCCTTAATTTTGGACAGAGTGCACTCCTTAGGGAGACTCACCCTCTTATTTGTCCTGCCTTCCATTGTCAACAAAAGTGAAGGTGGAAGAAAATCTCAAACTTTGGGTTGTCACCAGAATATAAGAGAAATGTTACAATGGGGACACGAGGTCTGATGCCCCTGCTGACAACCAAAGAGGCCTTAGTTATTTCCTGTTTTGGCAAATGGACAAGGATGCCAAAAAAAAAAACCAAAAGTAGTTATAACCCTCCCTTACTCTATCAAGAGAAAGAAACAAAAAAAAAAAAAACTTTTACCTTTACTTCTATTTTAACTCTTATTGGAGTCTGTTATGTACATAATTGTAGTTTAAAGAATTACATTAAAAAAAAAAAAAAATTCCAAAACGAATCTGGACTTTGGTGTAGATAGGAGACCTGCACGGTCTATCGTACCCTGGATTGTGGAGTAGGACAGCTGAAGGCACTGTACACAAAAAAATGAACAATTCGTTTATGTGTCTCTAGCCAGCAGGTGATGCGTACAGGCAGCTTATTCAAGTCTATGAGGATGTATTGGTCCATCCTACTGTGACAGGTGTGTGTATGAGTGGCCCTGAACACACGCTGCCTGGATTTGGGGCCACCCACACCCTTGTCAGGTTAGGAAACATGGCTGGGCAGCTGCTGCATCCTCATACATTTGAATGAGCTGCCTATCTGCAGTACCTCCTTGCTAGAGAGATGTAAACAGACTACTGACAGTGCACAGTTCCCAGCACCCATGTAAACGAAGCCTAAATTATTGTATTGATAGCCATTTTTCTCCCCATGCAAAATGATAGAAGAATGACTGCATGTTTGTAAAGGTGTCTTTTGCTAAATATTTTGGCATGAAAAGATATCTGACTTTTCCAACTCAGAAAGCAGGTGGCTATGACATTTCAACAACCTGAACACCACAGGTAATGAGCACTTCCTGAATAGGAAGTCTATTTTACCATCCCACATTATAATATCACATTTGTTCAAAAAAAGATTGTTTTTATTTTTCCATAGGATTTAAAAGGGATGTTTTTCAAAAGTGGAACTTTTTTTTTTTATATCCAACCCTGGAGAGTTGCCAGAGAAAAAGTGAATCTATGCTTTAAAGACAGCCAGTTACGCATGGGATAATGCAAGAATGTGGGTACTCAGTCTTAAAAGTTAGTAAAACATTCAATTAGTCCCCCCCACACCCCTGCCTTCCTGGCCTGAGACGCAAAAATCTGAGTAAGACAATATAGCACATTGTCAAGTTTTAGAATGAAGGAGCTGGCCCAACACCGTTATTGTGACTCACTCCCCATTCTTGGGTTAAAATGCTGCTTTTTTTTGCTCCCACTGTAGTCTCCTATGCTGACAGAGCTGAGTAACAGCCACACCCCTTAGCTAAAGCTTCTTCCCTGCAGAGGAAGAGTGGGGGTCGGTTAGACCAGACCAGTTAAGGAGTTTGCTGGGATCAACTTTGGTATCTAGTGGATGCTACAGTCATAATTAGACACACTGAACATCTTCTACATGGGCTCATTTACACCAGCGACATTGACCATCCCAGGACAGGAACAAGGCAATGTGCACCGGTGTATGCAGGAAAAGAAAAAATATATACATTTTGCATTTTTACAAAATAATAATTTTACGCAATAATACTATAAAGTAATACCATATGGTTTAAAACAAAAAAAAAAAAAAAAAAAAGGGAAAAAATGGCTTAAAAAAAAAAAACGTATTGCAGTGCAACTTAGAAATGCATACCAGTGCATTAACACATGTGCTATGGTGCAAACAAGCCCCAACTGGAGCAACTCATCTGAGTATAGATCTATTTTTGCAACTTCAGTTGAGCTTTAAGACTGAATATTTAAGTGTTTGCATTTGCCCAGTCATTACAGGCTCTCTTTAAAACAATAGACAAGGAATAAAAAAAAAAAAAAAAGGAAGGTCATCTACACCAGACTGTGTAACTTTAAAGAGCAGCAGAGGAGACCACAGATAATTAGAAGAACACAAGTCTATACCAGGCTGCACTTTCAACATTCTTGCGGCTCAGTCAACAATTTACACAAGGACTTGCTTGTGTTCTACTCACAAAAATACACAAAAGGGCAAAAAAAAAAAAAAAGGATCAGGATTATTTTCTACATATATACAACCTCACAGTCCAAGATTATACAACAACAACAGAAAAAAATAAATTGCAAAAATAAACAAAATATCCTGGAATAGTAGTAGTCCCACAAAATGTCCCTGTCTTGGAAAAAGTAGACGTCAGCAGAGGTTCTTTAAACTGCAGAGGATTTGTTGGGTTCGGTCAATTACCACCTCCTAGCTGGAGCTGGTCCTTGAATCTGTGGTTGGAGTGATGGCGTCATTGGCAAAACCGTCGTAGCGATTATCTGAACACAAGGAGAGCTCTTCAGCTGTGTCAATGTTGTTGATTTCTAAAGGAATGTGAAAGAATGAAATAGTAAGAAATACATGAACCTGCCACAGGAGGTAGCCATATTGTAAGCCAAATGGTTCACCCATAAGCACAGCCTGCTTTTTAAAGAAAAAAAAACAAACTTCTGTAGCCATCAATCCATCCACTAGAGTACTAGATCACCGATGAATGGACAGGCTACATTATGGAGCACTGGCCTCTAGTGAACGGATCAACTGCATTCTCAGTGATATCATGTGGTCTCAAGTGAATGAATAGGCTGTATCTGCAGTAATATCAACAGACTCTAATATCACCAATGTGTAGTGCAGCTATTCTCAACCAGAGTTCCTGCAGAGGTTGCTAGGGGTTCCTTGAGCTGTGACCGATTACCTCCCAATTAATGGTGTATACCTGGCTCTGGATCCAATGCCAATTCCAGTCAGCTTCATAACAGTAATGACCACTCTAAGTTGGGCATTCTTATGACTGACCGCCAATGTAAGGGGCGTTTTTCTACTTTTGACTACCAACTGGTTTTAGCTGGGCCCACCAAGACCTGAACATTATTTCAAGGGTTCCTCTGGAGCAAAAAAAAGTTGAGAAAGGCTGGTTCAGTGAATGGACAGGCTTCAATCTCAGATATCACCAGTCTCTAGTGAATGAATAGGCTTCAGTGTGTAATGTCACCAGCATCATGTGGGGAAAAAAAAAAAAGGACTGTATTCAAAGTGATGTCACCAGTGTCTAGTACATAGATAGGCTGATGACGCTGGTATCCAGCGAATGGACAGGCTGCATCATCAGTGAGGTCACTTGTCCTTAATAAATGGCTAGGCTGGATTTATAGTGATGTCACTGATCTCTAGTGGGGGAAAAGGATGCATTTGCAGTGGTGTCACTGGTCTGTGGCAATCGATTAAGATGCATTTGCAATGACATCACTGGTCTCCAGTGAGTTGCTACATTAAACCTTAGTTCAGCACAATATGGCTTACTCCGAGTATCCTAAATCTAAATCAAAATCATTGGTCTCATCCAATTACATAATTTCAAAATGGTTAAAGATCTTCTTTTCATTGACTAACACAATTATGATTTGGAGTAAAAGACATGTTTCTTCAAGGGATTTTCCGCCATCACTGAAAAAGTGGAAAACTCCAATGAGGCATGACCTACATCAGAGGCAACACACCTCGGTACACATTTACCTTTCTCATTCACACCGAGGTGGCCCACATGTTTTGGTCGGCCAAGTGAGGTTAGAATAGGCAACAGTATAGTGACCCAATGATACTGTGGCATCAACTACATGTAAGCATTAAAACCCGACTGTCTCAAACATTGTATAAAATGGTCACGATGGCTCTTCAGCTTTATACTTCAGTGATGCAGCCAAAAAGAAAAGCATCACCCACCAAACTACTAACAGGGGTTACAACTACATTTTCCATCTTGCCTTGCAGCACAAGCCATAGAAAGTAGAAGTCATTCTGCTGACAGCATTATGTGACATCTTTACGTGTCTATACATACTACTTCAGCTCCAAATACAATTCAATATTGAAAGGAAAAGGGAAGGCGATGTGCCCCATCAGGCAGCACCACATGGTGAAACGCAATCCTCCATGCAGGAAGATCCGACTTTATCCCATAGGGAATCCCTTGCTACCCCCCCACTGTTAACACAGAAGGTCCACACTACCAGAGGCATTCATCATACATAAAAACCTCCCAGACACTGAACCTAGGAAACATGAAGTACAAAATTGCTCAGATAGGAATTATCCCAGAAGCCCAGCCAATGGATTCATCAGATTGCCGAAATGAATTCACTTGAAGAAAAAATTATGTTCATTTTCACATAAATTTTTAGTTGGATTGGAAAAATCATGGTTTAAAATGAAGATTTAAAGCTACAGTTTTCTTAATCTTCTATAAACATTGAGAACAAGGTATCTGCTGTGACGGACACCCTTACCTGTCACCTCCGGGTCTGTGTGAGTATTGGCAATTTGGGGCTGCTCTGACTGTGTTTTGCACAGTTCTGTAGAATATGCTGGCACTTTATTAACGCAGAATGAAAACAGAGTAAGTACTTCTTAAGAAAAAAAAAAAATGTAATCTAGAAAAAAATATTTCCTAAAGTTTCTAAACCTCTAAATAAAATCTCATAATATGAAAATAATCTTGCCTTCTAAAACTTTTGTTTACTTTCGCCCTACTTTAAGACTACTGGGAGTCGAAATAGGGGTCACAGGTGCACGGCCCAATCCCTGGCTATTACGATATGCAGAGAAGGGAGAGTGGTCGCATACATACAGTTGTGCTCATAAGTTTACATACCCCAGCAGAATTTATGATTTCTTGGCCATTTTTCAAAGAATATGAATAACAAACAGTTTTCACTCATGGTTAGTGTTTGGCTGAAGCCAATCAACTGTTTTTATTCTTTTTACATCATAATGGCAACAGAAACTACCAAAATGACCCTGATCAAAAGTTTACATACCCTGGTGATTTTGGCCTGACAACATGCACACAAGTTGACACAAAGGGGTTTGAATGGCTTAAAAAGATAACCATCCACACCTGTGATCTGTTTGCTTGTAATTAGTGTGTGTGTATAAAAGGTCAATGATTTTCTGACTCCTGACAGACCCTTGCATCTTTCATCCAGTGCTGCATTGATGTTTCTGGATTCTGAGTCATGGGGAAAGCAAAAGAATTGTCAAACAATCTGCGAGAAAAGGTAGTTGAACTGTATAAAACAGGAAAGGGATATAAAAAGATATCCAAGGAATTGAGAATGCCAATCAGCAATGTTCAAACTCTAATCAAGAAGTGGAAAATGAGGGGTTCTGTTGAAACCAAACCACGGTCAGGTAGACCAACTAAAATTTCAGCCACAACTGCCAGGAAAATTGTTTGGGATGCAAAGAAAAACCCACAAATAACTTCAGGTGAAATACAGGACTCTCTAAAAACATATGGTGTGGCTGTTTCAAGATGCACAATAAGGAGGCACTTGAAGAAAGATGGGCTACATGGTCGAGTCGCCAGAAGAAAGTCATTACTACGCAAATGCCACAAAGCATCCCGCTTACAATACGCCAAACAGCACAGAGACAAGCCTCAAACCTTCTGGCACAGTTATTTGGAGCAATAAGACCAAAATTTAGCTTTTGGCCAAAACCATAAACTCTACATTTGGGGAGGAGTCAACAAGGCTCTCTGAAAGGTACGGAGGTGGATCGCTGATATTTTAGGGATGTGTGAGCTACAAAGGCACAGGAAATTTGGTCAAAATTGATGGCAAGATGAATGCAGTAGGTTATCAAAGAATACTGGAGGAACATTTGCATTCATCAGCCAGGAAGCTGCGCATGGGACGTACTTGGACATTCCAACATGACAATGATCCAAAACACAAGGCCAAGTCGACCTGTCATTGGCTAAAGCAGAATAAAGTGAAGGTTCTGCAGGGGCCATCTCAGTCTTCTGACCTCAATATCATTGAGCCACTCTGGGGAGATCTCAAACGTGCAGTTCATACAAGACAGCCCAAGAATTTACAGGAACTGGAGGCTTTTTGCCAAGAGGAATGGGCAGCTTTACCATCTGAGAAGATAAAGAGCCTCATCCACAAATACCACAAAAAACTTCAAGCCGTCATTGATGTTAAAGGGGGAAATACACAGTATTAAGAACTGGGGCATGTAAACTTTTAATCAGGGTCATTTGGGTAGTTTCTGTTGTGATTAGTATTTAAAAAGAGTAAACACAGTTGATTGATAATAAATGGCTTCAGCCAAACACTAACCATGAGTGAAAGAAAAGTTTTTTTTGTTATTTATATTCTCTGAAAAATGGCCAAGAAATCAAATTCTGCCAGGGTATGTAAAGTTACGAGCACAACTGTACATGTGCATGTGCATGGCTGTAAAGTAATTAGAATAAATGGTAATGGGCTTATTTAATAAATACTGCCAGGATAAAGACCATTGAGACGGATCATCCAATCATAATTTACTTTACTGAAAATAGGCCACTGAAAGATAGAAGCTAGTGGTTTTTAATGGATACTGTATAGTGAACAAAACCTTTCTTCTTTCTTCGCTTTTAAGAGTTAACCAGAAAATAAGGCCTAATTTCACACACAAAAAACAAAAAATATTGCAATGTTGACTTGCCTGTGAATTCCTTATCTTAGCGTACAGCACTTGTATTCATAGACTCTGAGTTATATGCAGGCCACCTCCAAGTAACACCGGCAAAAAAACTTGCTAGGGTTGTCACTACTGCACATGCATATAACACCGCCTCTGTGAGGCTCCTGGTTTTTTCATCCAGCAATAGGGGGTGATCAAAATGTAGAGGCAAGGGGGCTGTGTCCCATACGTCAAGTTAAGTAATTTACATGCAAAGTTCCAATCATCTTAATTATACAATACAGGACTTTCATTCATAGGCCATGGGATGTCCCAAAGCAATAAACTGAGGGGTAGGCAACACCACCACTGGAACAGAGGACCAGGTGGCGGCCCTTAGGATCCACACATGGGACCTTTGGAATCAACTTTCTCCTGATGAAAGAAGATTCTAGCTTGGGCTGTATCCAAGATTAGACCCAGGTGCTCTGGAAAGTGTGCGAGCTGGAGAGCAATCTTTGGAAAGTTAATTATCCAGCCAAAAGGTTTGAAGGAATTGGATCAGCTTTTGAACATTGGCAGACAAGGAGTGTGACTAAGGGGTCCTTAAACCGGAATTTTCATGCGCAGAGAAATCTGTTTTGGCTGTGAAGTCAGGTGCTGTTCCACAGACTAGTGCACATTGCATTAACGAATGTGTCCACAGTCAGGGCCATCTTAATAGCAATATGGGCCCCTGGGCAAAGTATTGCACGGGGACCCCCTACAAGAAATTGGATTTTGTTATACTGTTATAAAACAAAAACAAAAAATAATAATAATCTAAAATCCCATAAAGTGTATATTGATTGGTTTGTGTGAAGGTTATAGCGTCTACAAATTATGGGATATATACTGGAATTTACACAGCTACTCTGGTGCTAACTGACCCTCACGGGGGGGGGGGGGGGGGTACTACTGTACAGTATTAAATCTGACTACTACAGTTTTCAGATTTAATACTGTACACTGAACTGACACTGGCTGGGAAGGGGTTAACTATGTTCCCATCAAGACAATGTGTGTTGTTTTTACTTACAGATCTGGTTGTTTTTTCCCCCTGCTTCCCCCCCTGGAGAAGAAACAGCCAGATCATTGTTCTGTGTACAGAGTCCTGTGTGTGTTTGTAAACGCAGGACTCTGTGCTGTGATTGGACACGGCTGATCAGCAGGTTCCTGACAAAACCATTGGCTGAAACCTGTCAATTAACTCGTGTTGTCTCCAATCACAGCATGGGTTGGTGGGGGCATGCGTGTGCCCCAGAAACCCAGAAAACAAGTAGCAACTTACGGGTATGTTGTCTGGCATGCCTGTGTCGCCCAAGCTCAAAAAAAATTGTGCGGGTGGGTGGCAAAGGTATATTCACACCAGAAAACCCTTAGCTGGGCTTGTGCACATGCTGCAACCACAATGCTTCTCTTCATGACAAGCAGCAAGAATTATATTGAGTTATACAAGTATTACATCACCAGTTGCATTTGGAGGGCATTACTGCTCACCAAATGCAACCCATTCAAATAAAAGGGTCCGTGCTGAATCTTCCTCAAAACCTTGTGCAATGCACATGCTTGTGGTGCGGGTGATGCAGCATTTAGAGGGGGTAAAACAGGTGGTGAGGGCCGCCTTATTGCCTGTCAAATACCTCTCAAAAACAATCCATGTGTGGATTGCGTTTCAAAAGAGTGGAACCCACTGGTTTGCAAACAGAACAGCGGAGACGAGGGAGGGACATGCAATTGTAAAGGTGAGGGGTATTTGGATACTGGAGTCAGTCACCAATTTTGTAGGTGTGTGTGTCTCCCCTCCAATTTCCCGCCTACTGCACAGCACACACACCTTCCATACTTCCAGCACAAGGATGTCTGTGCGTGTCTACATCAGGGGTGGAGCTGCTGGCACAGGCACAGCAGGGATTGGCTGCATTACAAGGAGGCGGGGCAAAAATAATTGGCCTCTCCAGCACCCTGCGCTGTTCACTATGAAGTCGGTCTCAATATCTCACTCACAGCATTTGTGTAAGTGAGATATTAACAGAATCAACAAAGGGAGCCACAGAGAGCACTGTGTACCCTTTCCCAGCCACAGACTTCTGGATGGGAGGCGGGCAGAGCAGCTGACATTCGGCAATGATTAGAGAGGCTCGGGTGACAGCTTGCAGTCTGAAGATGGCAGGCAGATGATGCCACCACCGGAACCCGAAGCCTGAGATTTCTGTGGACACATTGGGGCTGCCAAACTTCTGGGACTACAGTTCCCATGATGCATCCCCTAGTGCAGTGATGGCGAACCTTGGCACCCCAGATGTTTTGGAACTACATTTCCCATGAAGCTCAACTACACTGCAGAGTGCATGGGCACCATGGGAAATGTAGTTCCAAAACATCTGGGGTGCCAAGGTTCGCCATCACTGCCCTAGTGTCTTCTCTGCTGTGGCCAATGGGGAAAGCAGACGGGAAGGTGGGCGGCGTTGCGGCAAACTAGATTGGAGCTGCTCTCTCTTCTCCCATTCAGCTGACAGGAGAAAGGGGAGGGGGCGATCGGGGAAGATACACCAGCATTCATGGCAACGGGGGGTGCTGCATTCATGGCAACGGGGGGGGGGGTGCTGCATTCATGGCAACGAGGGGGGGGTGCTGCATTCATGGCAACGAGGGGGGGGTGCTGCATTCATGGCAACGAGGGGGGGGGTGCTGCATTCATGGCAACGAGGGGGGGGGGTGCTGCATTCATGGCACCGAGGGGGGGGGTGCTGCATTCATGGCACCGAGGGGGGGGGGTGCTGCATTCATGGCACCGAGGGGGGGGTGCTGCATTCATGGCAACAGGGGGGGGGTGCTGCATTCATGGCAATGGGGGGGGGGGGTGCTGCATTCATGGCAACGGGGGGGGGGGGGCGCTGCATTCATGGCAACGGGGGGGGGGGCGCTGCATTCATGGCAACGGGGGGGGCGCTGCATTCATGGCAACGGGGGGGGGGGCGCTGCATTCATGGCAACGGGGGGGGGCGCTGCTTTCATGGCAACGGGGGGGGGGGGCGCTGCATTCATGGCAACGGGGGGGGGGGCGCTGCATTCATGGCAACGGGGGGGGGGCGCTGCATTCATGGCAACGGGGGGGGGCGCTGCATTCATGGCAACGGGGGGGGGGGGCGCTGCATTCATGGCAACGGGGGGGGGGGCGCTGCATTCATGGCAACGGGGGGGGGCGCTGCATTCATGGCAACGGGGGGGGGGGCGCTGCATTCATGGCAACGGGGGGGGGGCGCTGCATTCATGGCAACGGGGGGGGGGGGCGCTGCATTCATGGCAACGGGGGGGGGGGGCGCTGCATTCATGGCAACGGGGGGGGGGCGCTGCATTCATGGCAACGGGGGGGGGGGCGCTGCATTCATGGCAACGGGGGGGGGGGGCGCTGCATTCATGGCAACGGGGGGGGGCGCTGCATTCATGGCAACGGGGGGGGGCGCTGCATTCATGGCAACGGGGGGGGGGGCGCTGCATTCATGGCAACGGGGGGGGCGCTGCATTCATGGCAACGGGGGGGGCGCTGCATTCATGGCAACGGGGGGGCTGCATTCATGGCAACGGGGGGGGGGGGCTGCATTCATGGCAACGGGGGGGGGCGCTGCATTCATGGCAACGGGGGTGCTGCATTTATGTCAATGTGGGTGCTGCATTCATGGCAATGGTGGAGCTGCATTCATGTCAATATGAGTGCTGCATTTATGGCACTTGAGAGGCTGCAGATGGGCACTGACCCTTATTTTGCTTCACAGTTCTTTATTTAAAATTTAAGATTTTTTCCTGAAACTTCGCTTTTAAAGTCAAGGTGCGTGTTATAAGCCAATAAATACAGTATATCCAAATAACACGCCCGAGCTCATCTCTTCACCACACACAGCCATAAAGGCAAGAGAATTCTTGTTGGGCAGTGTATTAGTGCTCAGACGAACACACTTAGACCGAATTTTAATGGTTTAACGAATGTCAGGCAAAATGGTCGGCCTCACGCATGTTCACTTCATCAAATCTGGCACTCTTCGAAAAAAGTTTGGACAGCCATGCTCTAGAACAAGGGAACAGATTTCACCATGAATGGCGTTTTCAGTTTCCTGTAGGCCATCTGCAGAACACACGTTTTTCAGCTCTGTTGTCCCACCATCCTTATGCCTGTGATCCGCCAGTGTTAAGTGAGGGCATCAGCGGTGCAATACTCATGGAATGAAGTAGGGACTGGATGGAGTTTAGCATGTCCAGATAAAGGAACCGCTACAATTCAGGCAATGACTGTTGCTGTATCACCCTGCGGATAACTACAAGCTGAGCACCTAATGCAGTGATCCAGGGCCTGAAGCAGTTCCTAAGGTACACACCAATGGTTACCAATCAGCAAACTGTTAGAGAGCCCAGGGCAATAAGTCATCAGATCATCCAGAATTGTCAGAAGAAAAAAAAAAAAAAAGAATGGCTTAAAAAATACTTCTCCAGAAAAGAATAGGTCCATCACCTAAAAAAACAAATAAAATGGAGTCTCACAGGTAGAGTTTTATGAGTGTACAAAAGGACCTGCTCCAGTAAGTTTTTTGTCATTGACCAATCGCCTGAAGGTTGCCTGTGTACAACCCATGGTCCATGAATACAAGTCATGTGTCCTGTACTGTAAAATTAAGATGAACAAAGTGATTGGAGTCCCACATTAAACTTGTGTTACCAAATATGATAAACAATGCACACCTTCATGTTTTGTGACCACTACTGTCAAAAGTTTAGACCCATCCATATAGCTAGTCACTATTCAAGATAAAAAAAAAAAAAAAAACTCCCGAGACGTAGGATTGGATTTCAGGTGTAATGCCATGCTTTGGAGAAACTGGAATGGTGTAGAGGAATCTCAAACCGAATATCAATGGGAAGAATGCCATGATTTGGGGGAACTGGAATGATGTGGAAGGACCTCAAACCTAATATCCATCTTTGGAATGCAGTGAAACGCCAGTTATGAGCCCGATATTTTCTGATCCAACATCAGCACCTTATCTTACATTTTTTTTTTTTTTTGGCCGAATGAGCACAAATTTTTCACAGACACGCCAAAATCTTGTGGAAAGCATTTCCAGAAGAGTGAAGGCTGTTCTAGCCACAAAAGAAGGTGGAGGAAGGTGGGCAGCTCTATATTGATATCCATGGCTTTAAAATTAATAACGTACAACAAGCTCATATTTGGTCATGTAAAAAAGTAAACACTATGAAAAAATGTTTCAATGTTTCAAATAGGTAATCATTGGATCTTGATTTAAATGGTGCCAACAGATAAAAGGTAATAGATCTGTACAAATGACACATAAAAATTGGCATTGTACAATATATTTATTTCCATGGTCTAAATCAATGAAAATTCATATTTGTCATGTGGAAAAATACGTAGACCCCACTTCAAGTCCATGGAATTGGGTGTTTCAGATTATGTGCCAATGATTAGAACCTGTTTAGGGAGTATGCAGTTGGGACTGTCTTTTTTAAACCTCATATCTAGGGTCTGGCTTTCTTTTTGCTATTGACATGTCTTGTGTCTTCGTGTCAAGATCAATGGAGCTCTTCAAGGCCCTCAGAAAGAAAGTCATGAATTGTTTTGAGTTTGGCAAATGATTTAAAAAAGATCACTAAGTTATTTGAAAGCGATCATTTCACTGTAGGGAAAATAATATATCAAGTAGTGTAGATTGCAAACAACTGCTAATTTAGTAAGGACTGTTCGACTCAGCAAATTCAGCTCAGAAGCTGACTGGTTGATGCTAAAAGAGGTCTCCAAGAACCCTGAAATGTCATCTTCGGGTGTTCACAATACTCTTGCAGCAGTCAAGGTTGAAGTGCATGCATCTACAATCAAAGAGATTGCACCAATTTGACCTGCATGTGAAGAGTTTTAAGAAAATCTTTGATGTCCAAAAAGAACATTAGAGCAAGAGTAGTTTGTCATTGAACATATAGGCAAATACCAGGCCTTCAGGAACAATATGCTGAAGACCGGTCAACCAGAGTGGTTTGATCAAAGTAACAGTGGACTTGTTTGTCGCAAAAAGAGAAAAAGCATGTCAGGAGAACCTCAAAACAGCTATCACGCATAATGGTGGGGATGTTATGGTTTGAGGCTGCTTAAAAAGGAGAAGTCCAGCCTACGCTTGTTTGGCTGGGCTTCTCCTATGGGTCACAGAAGTGCAATTTGTTTTGCACTCCTGTGACCCGTTTTCAGCAGAGAGTGGACTGAAGTTCAAGTTCAAACATGTCGAAAAAGTCAACAACTTCCATGGGGTGTATTTAATGACTGTAGGTGTTATGTTAAGGTGAGAGCTTTTTGGCATTTTAGTGTATAATGGTAGTAAACAAGAGCTTTAAAACACTATGTACACCCTAAAAATGCACTCCTTTTACAAAGGAGCAACCATACTAAGTATATGCATCCTATGTGGAGAGTAAGATCACATGTACCTCAGCTTTGCAGCAATGCGATATTACTTATGAAGTGCTAAAGTGGTTCTAAAGCTAAAACATTTTACAACTTGCTATGGTCCCCCACCTGTATATATACTTATCCGAGTCCTCACTCTATCCAGCACTGTGCCAGGTTGCAAATCTTTTATCCCCTCCATCTCTACTCACAGGGACTGAGGAAGCCATTGACTCTTGCTGCTGTCAGTGAAATGCTGTGAGTGTATTTATGCAGAGCCAGGACAAGGGGTGGGCAGGCAGGAGGGGCAGTTGCTCTGGGCGGGGTGAAGCAAATGGGCAAAAAATTGACGCAGGATGGGAGCCCAATCTACAGCATGTTTTAATAGTGGGGGAGGGGGTGCAATTCTGGATCCTTGCCCTGGGAGCTGGACAATCCTGTCCTGGTACTGTATGGATGCACACAGCATTGCTGAGGAGCGAGTCTGCACCCATAGCAAGCAACTTACTATAGAGGCAGACACAGAAAAGGAGCAGACAGTGCTGGTGGGGGGACCCCAGACAAGGAGGTTCAGGGCTGCTCTGTGCAATACTATTGCACAGAGCAGGTAAGTATAAGAGATTTATTATTTTTAATGTTTTTTTTTAATTGCCTTTAGAAATTCTTTTAATACTAGATGAAACCAACTATGAAGTTTTCTCTAACATGCCGGCAGACAGAAACACATCTTACATTTTTTTTAAAAAAAGCACAATAGTACCTGAAAAGATGAGTTTTTCCTTCATTATCCGAACGTCTCGACTTGTCCTGCGCACGGCAGCGCTCAGCATGATTTGTTCAGGATTGTACCTCCGAATACTGCCCAGCCTCCACCTGCAACAAAACCCACATTGTAACTTCCACTCTTAGTCTTGGTGCCTATATGGACAGAGCCAAACATTGGTGTTATAACTGGTTTGCAACACATTTATCCTCAGTGAGGGACTAATACCAGTACAGAAGAGACGGGTTCATCAAGGAACAGGATAAAAGTTATTTCTTAGCCTTAGGCCTGTTCACACCAAACAAACTGCAACTGAACTGCTACGGTTTAGAGGGGGTATAACAATCTCCTCAAACATTAAGCCAACAAAAAATAAAGATGCCAATGATTTAAAATATACAAAATTATGTTCACTGTTCTGAGAATGGGAGACTGCAAAATGCAGAAACCTTCAAAGAACGTACCTGCCTCTACGTAGAACAAAGGTTAAGGTGGTGTACACATGGCTTTGGTAGGCAATGATAGAGCATCAAGAAGGGTGGATAGGGGTAATGAAATCCATCTGCCACAACATGCAGTGCTCTTGCATTAGTTTGGTTCTAGGGTGCATGACCTGATGCCAGGGCAGCCATGCATAGGGTTCCTGGTCACAACAGAGTTTTAGGTTGGTGCCAAGGTCAGCAGAGCATCGATCGATCCAACAATTGTTGCAGATCACATAACCTAATGCTGGGCGGCCTAGAACAAGCCTGCTGTATCAAGAAGGATCATTCTTTAAACAGCAGACAGATTTTTAATAATTCTAATAACCTTAACCCTACCAGTTCTTGCAACGTTCTCCTTAATGGACTGAAACTCGAACGGGCAAGGCAATATTCTGTTTAAGTGTGCGTCAATGAAAAAAAACACAAAGCCCATCAAAACACCACTTAAATTAAGGGGTCCTTACACTATTCGTTCCTAATAGCAATAATGTGCTTCTTTGCAAACAGCATGCTTCCTAACTGTCCCTCATTTGGTAAAACAATATTAAACGTAACCTCAGAAGTGGCCATGCTTTTACACATATATGGGAAAACTTGGGGTATCTGGATGTACTCCATGAAATCTACAAAACAGTGAACATAACTCAGCTCGTACTAGGTATAAAGTACTAGCGAAGCATGAAAAACATCTGCAGGTATTCCCCACATTTTGATTCGGCATTGGCAGAACAGCTGCGCAGGTGTGAACAGGTTCCAACAGAAAACCTATTACAACAGGCGAAGTGCACGAGGGTTGTGAGAATACAGAAGAGGGTACAGGAAAACTGACAGGTATCCAACTGGGGGGGCTGTACAATCAAGGACTGAGGAGGACTATTGCAAGCAGCAACTCACATCAGTTACTACAAATATGACAATCTAAAAGGTTAACAGTGCAGGGGGTGTATCCAGTGCAAATAACATACAGTAACTTTTTTTTGTGGACGACAGACACCATGCAATCCTTATGTTCTAGAAGGAAATGATCTGCTCAAAAAAACATTTGCGCAAATGCCATACGTGCATAAGAAGCATTTCCTGTGGACTTTCCTAAGGTGGATAAACAACAAAAAGGCTGAAAACAATTTGGCTCAGCATTCTGTATGTATTGCTGTTTACATAACCAAAAGCCTAGATTATCACATAACAGGTTCAAGGAGAGGATCAGAGTTCAAGATTAGCAAAGGGCCAAAACGTTCGATCATGCAATCAGCAGTGTAGGAAGCCCGCAGCAGCATTTTCTCCAGGAAAAGTAATTATTTCACACACACAAAGTGGGGACAGAAAGTATTCAGACCCCCTTAAATTTTTCACTCTGTTATATTGCAGCCATTTGCTAAAATCATATAAGTTCATTTTTTTCCGCATTAATGTACACACAGCACCCCATATTGACAGAAAAACACATAATTGTTGACATTTTTGCAGATTTATTAAAAAAGAAAAACTGAAATATCACATGGTCCTAAGTATTCAGAGCCTTTGCTGTGACACTCATATTTAACTCAGGTACTGTCCATTTCTTCTGATCATCCTTGAGATGGTTCTACACCTTCATTTGAGTCCAGCTGTGTTTGATTATACTGATTGGACTTGATTAGGAAAGCCACACACCTGTCTAAACAAGACCTTACAGTGCATGTCAGAGCGAATGAGAATCATGAGGTCAAAGGAACTGCCTGAAGAGCTCAGAGACAGAATTGTGGCAAGGCACAGATCTGGCCAAGGTTACAAAAAAATTTCTGCTGCACTTAAGGTTCCTAAGAGCACAGTGGCCTCCATAATCCTTAAATGGAAGACGTTTGGGAAGACCAGAACCCTTCCTAGAGCTGGCCGTCCGGCCAAACTGAGCTATCGGGGGAGAAGAGCCTCGGTGAGAGAGGTAAGGAAGAACCCAAAGATCACTGTGGCTGAGCTCCAGAGATGCAGTCGAGAGATGGGAGAAAGTTGTAGAAAGTCAACCATCACTGCAGCCCTCCACCAGTCGGGGCTTTATGGCAGAGTGGCTCAACGGAATCCTCTCCTCAGTGCAAGACACATGAAAGCCCACATGGAGTTTGCTAAAAGACTCCAAGATGGTGAGAAATAAGATTCTCTGGTCTGATGAGACAAAGATAGAACTTTTTGGCCTTAATTCTAAGCGTTATGTGTGGAGAAAACCAGGCACTGCTCATCACCTGTCCAATACAGTCCCAACAGTGAAGCATGGTGGTGGCAGCATCTTGCTGTGGGGGTGGTTTTCAGCTGCAGGGACAGGACGACTGGTTGCAATCGAGGGAAAGATAAATGCGGCCAAGTACGGGGATATCCTGGACGAAAACCTTCTCCAGAGTGCTCAGGACCTCAGATTGGGCCGAAGGTTTACCTTCCAACAAGACAATGACCCTAAGCACACAGCTAAAATAACGAAGGAGTGGCTTCACAACAACTCCGTGACTGTTCTTGAATGGCCCAGCCAGAGCCCTGATTTAAACCCAATTGAGCATCTCTGGAGAGACCTAAAAATTGCTGTCCACCAACGTTTACCATCCAACCTGACAGAACTGGAGAGTATCTGCAGGGAGGAATGGCAGAGGATCCCCAAATCCAGGTGTGAAAAACTTGTTGCATCTTTCCCAAAAAAACTCATGGCTGTATTAGACCAAAAGGGTGCTTCTACTAAATACTGAGCAAAGGGTCTGAATACTTAAGACCATGTGATATTTCAGTTTTTCTTTTTTAATAAATCTGCAAAAATGTCAACAATTCTGTGTTTTTCTGTCAATATGGGGTGCTGTGTGTACATTAAAGGGGTTGTAAAGATGTTTTTTTTTTTTTTTTAAAATAACAAACATGTTATACTTACCTTCACTGTGCAGCTCGTTCTGCACAGAGTGGCCCCGAACCTGGTCTTCTGGGGTCCCTCGGCGGCTGTTTCAGCTCCTCCCCGCAAGCATTTACCACCTTCATGCGAGCTCCCTCGCACGGTGGTGAGTGCTTGCGGGCGCGCTCCCGTGATACAGCCGGCGGCTATAGCCGCTCGCTGTATCACTCGGCCCCGCCCCCCGGCGCGCCGCGTCATCGGATGTGATTGACAGCAGCGCGAGCCAATGGCTGCGCTGCTTTCAATCCATCCACTGCAGCCAATCAGCGACCAGGCTGAGCTGCAATGAAGCTGACGAGGACGAGGAGCGAAGATTCGAGGCGTCAGGTAAGTAAAACGGGGGGGGGCTGGGGCGGCGGTACTGTCAAAAGTTTTTTCACCTTAATGCATAGAATGCATTAAGGTGAAAAAATTTTTACCTTTACAACCCCTTTAATGAGGAGAAAAAATGAACTTAAATGATTTTAGCAAATGGCTGCAATATAACAAAGAGTGAAAAATGTAAGGGGGTCTGAATACTTTCCGTCGTGTGTGTGTGTGTGTGTGTGTGTGTGTTGAGCTTTTTTTTCCTCAGAGAATAGGTGCAGGAACTCCCCCTTTCTGAGTCGCCCCTTTTCTCCACCTCTACCTACCTCCCATTACTGCCCTTTTAGAGAATACAGAACCTAGTATAATTTTGTGGTGATAAGTAGCCAGTAGCAATAAAGCCCCCCTCTATCAACAATAGATCCCCCAAAATCCTCCGGCAGCAACAACAGATCTCCTCAAAGCCAGCATCAATAGACTCTCCAGCAGCCAGCAAAAACAGTCCAAACCCTCAACAGTAGATCTCTCCCAGCCATAACTGACCCCTCAGCGATATAAGACCCACCGCCAGCAACAATAGGTCCCCCACCAGTAAGAATAGACCCCCCTGCAAAAATAGATCCCCTCCAGGTAGAATAGATCTCTCAGCAGCCAGCATCAATAGACCCTGAAGCACACCCCAGAACCTGTTACCATTACATACAGTCAGTGCTGGAGGTGCAGGAACTGCGTTCCCGCTGAAAAAAAGCCATATAAATAAAAACACACAAAAAACCCTTTACCGCCTACAGAGCCTGGCCATGCAAATACCAAACATTACTAATACAACGTTAACCCCTTTACTCCAGTGCCTCCTGGCCCTTTAAGGGTTTCAGATGCTGGGAGGCAGGGCGGGGTTTATGATCATGTGACCGCTGCAATTGGCTGTTGCATGATCGGAAAGCTCCCGATCGCAAGTGGTGATCTGGTGCTTTCCGTCGGCCGCCGGTAACGGTGTCGGCAAGCTCTCTCGGCACAGCTACATTTCCAATCTGGCATGCAAAGATGCAGTCACTCAGCATCAAGGCATACTGTTGGTGTGAAGGGGTAAAGGGCTAGTTCCAGCCACAATCCTTGCTTTGTGTTCCCAACCCCATTGTGTTTCATGAAGGGAAACAAGAGAGATGATGTAGTATAATTTAACTATGTTATAGAAATCTCATATCCACTCCCAAGTAGGGTATAATACCAATCTCACTCATGTGGAATGCTTACACAACACCATCTGATATGCTGAACTCTTCCAATGTACTTGAGGTGGGAGGCTTGAGACAAAGTTGAACAACATGCTGTGGTTTACATGAGGTGGAAATAACTTTGGATAAATAAATGGCACGTTGATAACACTATAGGCATAGAATTCATCGAACAAAATAGACTTTATATGGAATAAATGAATTGAATATCAATGCATTCATTCTAATATGACAAATATTAATATGTGTGGCTGCTTGGTAATTATATGCAAGATTTGTTTATACAATACATTCACCCACTGAGGTGCGTAATTCGCTACTGGTTACTGCAAGTCATTAAGAATAAAAGTTAGATCAAATATAGTGCACTATAATTATATATAGAAAGCCATTCACTGCAATATCTAGTATGCTATTATCTCCCAGTGGTTTAGTTGTGGATTGTGTTTTTCTCTGAATGGTTATATTGTTGTGTTATAATAGTGATTTTTGTTATTTGCATATCTGGACCAGGCTCTATTGATGGTAAAAGTTTTTGTTATACATTTGCATATATCGATGGTAGGGAGTCCTTGGTAGTTCCCTTTTTTGAAGAACTATAACCTTTTTGAACGAGGGTCTGTTTACATCAGGTGGATTGGACTGAACCATAAAAGGATACTCAGTGCAGTCCAATGGACCTGGTGTGAGATTTTGCTAAATGTCTGTCTTGGTGATGACACAGGAAACGAGAGAAAATTACACCAATGTTCAAAAATAAAAGATTTGGTTGGAGTTGAGCTTCATGTTAACATTGTAAAATGTAATCTGTGGGGTTTACAAAGCGTCACATGGCCTTTGTTGAACTAGAACACTGGCCTGTGGACAAGATTATGTTCTACTGGGTCTCATCAACATGAGAGGTGCCGCTGAAGTGACTCCAATGGAGTAGAATGTGCAGCACAGGAGACTCTGGCCAGACTATGGCCACCAAATGTAGGAATTCACTCCTTTCTGAAGGCGGATTCTCTACTTTGAAATGGCAGGCCATTAAGTGAACGTCCCACTTAATGGTCTTCAACAGCATAAATGGCATACAGTCCCATTTCTGTAACTGCTTACAGATGTTAGCAAATCCCAAATAATCTAGATGAATTCCCTCAAAGCACAAGTGTCCACAAAAAGAAGTTCCATGCCTCAAATGGGGAATTTGTGCTAGGTCTGGACACTTAGCTTGTCAAGATGAAGGGGAAAAGGTTCCTAATTTTCTTTATCAGAGATGAGATATCTGCTGGGCATGGTCAACCTATAAGACCATCTGCGAACCCCCACAGAGATACAGGCCAAGAATAAGCTCAAAACAAAAGTCATTATTTCCCAACAATTAGAACAATGCGCTTTAAATCAACCAATCAAAATTTATTGTTGAGCAGTTGTGTGTCAGACCTAAGTTTAAATGTCTTCATACTGGCAAGAAATATATACCGCATTGGCTGAGATCTGGTATATTGGAAACATGCTCCATTTAAACCATGGGTAACCGTTACTATATACCCTCAGTATACAGGTTTAAGAAATGGTAGATGCTCATCACCAACTGATCCTTTTCATCTGTCTCTTCCAAAATAGTTGAACACCACCTTCTAATCCATCCATGTGCTGTACCAAATTTAATCTTTAGATCGTGTTGTATGTGAAAACTGAAATCCCAGCTCCTGCAAAAGTTTTGGCAGGATGGCATGTATTTTGTAACGGAAGCAGGAATTCAGGTTTTACTTTAAAGGGCCAATCTGCCGAAAAGTGATGTTTTAGCCATGGATGGAGCTTGGGGGGCTTAGACTGTACCTAGACTGTTATAAGTTTTGAAAGTTAGCCATAACAGTGGGGTCTCACTCTGAACATTCAACTCTATTTCAGTCCACCTGGGAGATTTAGGTGTTCTCAAACACCTTTCTGTGTTCCAGCTCCCCTGTTAACATTTCCCATGAATTAAAATCTAGAATGGCTGGTAGGAAACCTTCCTAATTTATATAGCAGGTGTGTACTACTTGGCAACCCAGCAATGCGATCGCATCAACAGTCCCTGAGCAATAGCGGAAACGGTAGTGGGTTTAATGCTCATCTGGAGCCGCACGCTTTTGACTTGTTATGCAGTCAGGCTGCATAACAAGTAAAGACCATGGCATTTTTATATATTTTTTTTCCTGTGTGTGTATGCACTGTACTGTAAAAGCTTCCCTGTGTCGGCAGCACATTGGAGAGCCAGACTGCTGCTCTCACACAGAATGTAGAAGAGTCAAGGTCTCCAGAGGTCCATCACTCCCCCAGCACAGTACTCCAATCAACAATGCTGCTCAGAGAGTATTTGAGTATAGGAGTACCCTTAAGGAAGCTCAAGAGTTAGGTGGGATCTCAACTTTTATAGAATATATATATATATATATATATATATATATATATATATATATATATATATATATATATATATATATATATATATATATATATATATATATATCGTATTTATCGGCGTATAACACGCACTTTCTTCCCCTTAAAATCAGGGGAAAATCGCGGGCGCGTGTTATACGCCGATCCCCCGCTGACTGAGCAGAGTGATCGCCGACCGCGATTTGAAAATGGCCGCGCCATTTTCAAACTGCAGTGACACTGACATGTCACAGCAGTTTAACTGCAGCCTGGGCAAGGCTGCAAAAGGACACAGAAAAGCTTCAGATCGGCACTGGCAAAGCTGCAAGGCTGCAAATGGAAACTGATAAGGCTGCAAATGATACCAAGGCTGCTGACTGCAAGGCTGCAAATGACACCAAGGCTGCTGATGACACTGGACAAGCATGCAGATGGACGCTGTGCAAGGCTGCATTGATGGGCATTTAAATGTAAGTTTTTTTCCTTAAAACATTTTTTTCCTCATAATTCCCTCCTAAACTTGAGGTGCGTGTTATACGCCGATAAATACGGTGTGTATATATATATATATATATATATATATATATATATATATATATATATATATATATATATCATTTTTTTTTCTTTTTTCTGAGGTACTGGAGGTAATATTTGCACATGCATCTCTAATCATATGCTCGGTATTAATTGGTCAGGTTTGTGATCCATTTCCTTTTATGCTAATTATGATACTGAGTTTCACTGTTAATTGAAAGATCTCATGAAGGAGATATGGTATGGAGCAGAACTGTTGCACAGGAGTATTAAACCTATTCAGATACATGTGTAAATTGTTCCTAAAAAAATATTAGTTAAATGCCCATGAGCTGAAGGACAATAAATACATTGATGAGGGTCTTTGCATCTTTAATTTGCTTGTAAAAAAAATAAAGTGAGACTCTAGACAAACTCTTCTGTGTGTGTGTCTGATTTGGATAGAGCAAGGAAAAAAATCAGAACCTCTGTTGGGTTTTTATTGCTGTCTGTATCCATGCCTGGCAAATTTCCCCTAACTTTCTGGCCCAGTGAGACAAATTCCCCTTGAAACTAGTGGGTACACAGATAGCAAGAAGACCTAGACCGAATTCTAACCCTACCCTTTCACAATCTAACACCTAAAAACAAAAATTGTCTGACATTCTTTAGCAGACAAGCTTTCTTACCCAATTATGATTGCCATATAAGTAATTCTGTAATTTAATATTTAATTAATTTAAATAATAAAAAAAAAACAAAAAAAAAACCCCTTTCAATCCCTCATCGTTTCCCAACACAATAATTTTGAGGTTGAATTGCATGTGATCAGTTCAATGAAATACAGCAACCCCCCGTAGGTTCCAATAGAATAGAGTAGGTTATAGAGTAGGTTACAATACAATACAGCTTTGCAATGAACATAGTCAAACTCTTTAGCTTAGCAAAGCCCCCCCCAAGTTAAAAGCATGGACTTTGCTTATTTTGGGCTATCCATGGTTCTAGCTGTCAGCTGAGCAGATCTGAATCATTAAAGTTTCCCGTTAAGCCAAGCCACATTTGTTGTGATCTTCATTGTTGCATGGTGTCAAAAATACAAAAATATAATTTTTTTGTACTCACTGCAACATCCTTTTACCCATTTTCATACACCTCCAATGAGAAAAGGATTTTACGGTTCTGTTCTAGAATGTGGGGGGTCTGACAACCAGCAGGGGCTGCCCTTGGTAGTCTTGTTTTTTAGTTGTACCTAGTGTCCTATTTCTGCAGGTGGAATTTTACCCAGTAAGTGAGGATCTAAAGCAAAGACATGTCCTCTAATAAGCGTAAAAGAAATACAATTTTTATCATTTTAAAATCTAAAAAAACTTACATAATAAAGATGTGAAAAACCTAATACAAGCTTGTGGGCAACACAGATTATTACTTCCTTTTCATGCCCCTGACCTGCGCAGCCCTTCTAAAAATTGTTGCCTACATACTACATATATTGGTGGGGGGTGGGGGGGGGGGGTAATGGGGGTTTGGTTTGGGAAATCATTCATTCCCATATTAGCAGCACCTCCCAGGTTCAGACGTGAGAGCTAACCAAGAAAGCAGAAGAGTAAACAAATACAAAAGCTCATCCTGGTTAATAAAATATCAAGGGGATCAAAAAGGGTTTGCATACATCTGTAAGCATACAGAAGCCCCTTTTAAAAAATAGATCTTAGACTAGATTGAGAAAATACCCATATAATCGATTTAAATTAAATAATGAAAATCTAATGATAATGTTTTGCAGGAGAAGGATAGAGGAGGTAGACTACATATTTCCTCCAATGAGGGCTTTAGTGTTATTTTTTGTAGCTTCATGTTCAAAGTTATTTTCTATCACTCTGTACTAGTTTAGATATTAGCATGTTTACGCTACTTTTGTATGTTGGCGTTTCCAATAATATTCTGTGATCTCACAGACCTGTACTAAAACCCAACCAAGAGACATTTTAGATCCCCTAAATTTGTTGGTGTTTTAAGGACAAGGCTTTTAGATATAACAAAAACAAATGGCTCTCTTATGTGCAACACATCCTACAGCTTCCATTAGTTTCACTGAGTGAAAAAAAAAATGTGTAGTTTTGATGGTTTTGCAAGGCATAGGAAGCAACAGGGTTACCATGGAATTTTCTGGTAATGTCAAGACATATTTGTTTAAAATGTAGTTAATATAATCCAGTGGTCAATGGTTTCCATGTAAGGATATCTCCTCTGAGATTTGTCTTCAAGCAGGGCAGTTAATATAATAAAGTGATGGGTTCTCCTAAGTACCCCCATCCCCACCCATGATACTTGTCTTCCCTGCTGACCCAACAACTGCTGTGTAAGCTGCATGTCTGATGGATTTAGAGCTTACACAATGTTAACTTCCTCCTGCTCATCAGCTCACACTGTTTGGTCACTCAGACTAGGTACTAAGATCTCGAAGAAGGTCATACGCTCCCCATATCTGCAAGGATTGGGGATCTGCTGAGGGTTCAGAGGTAGCAATGGGCAAAGTGCCAAATTCCCTTTCAGCAAAATCAGAAGGGTGAGGAGTGTAGAGTCTGTAGTGGAGGGTAAAATATACAGCTAAAAAGCAGCGAGGAGGAGCGGGGCGGAGGAAGGGCAGCTAATTATCTCAAAATGGACAACAGCACTCAGAAGAGGTTTTGAACCCAGTTCCATGTTCTTTCCTATGAAGAGTGGTTGGTTGACAAATGTCCTAGACAGGGCATTGCCATCTGATGTGACCAAATATAGGCTATTTGACATCACTGGCTATTTTTCAAGACCAAAACAGAGATGAGAAAAAGGTCTTAAAATGGGCACTTCATTTTAGAGCATCTTTCTTCCCTCTGTTTTGCAGAGACGTGTCAACTGTTAGAACTTTATTACTTCCATGTAACTCATTGGTGAATTTATCTGAAAAGGCGTAGGTGCTCTTTCATTATCACACCCTGTCTCAGGTTGTGTCATGATGGATAAGATGTGGACGAACAGAGGGGGACTGAGGTGAAGACAGCAGAATTACCTGATTAAGTGATAACTGTGAGATGCCATAATGCAGCAAAGAGAAAGAGAGGAGGAACATGCAAAGACCGTTATGAGATTCAACACAAAAAGAAAGTACAAGGTTAGTCATTGTTCAAACATTTGGCCTGACTGTGAAAGTAGCGGAAAGCAGAGGCAGACATTTTGAAATGTTGACAATTCTGGACACTCTGATTTTCCACAGGATGTACTGGAACAGAATCCAGAAATGATATTCTACAACTACTAGGTGATGGGATAAAATGTTGATACAAATACCGTGATGACCATTTTTGTAGGTGACCCTATTTTCTAACAGTATTTAGGAGAATGGAAAGTGGCAATTTTGTTGGTGACCCAGCTCTGTACCAATGTTCATAAAAATGGAAGTAGTATGGTGGTTCTTTATGAAGGTGGTAAATATTGTAGGTGACCTAACTCTGTTATTCATAAGAATGAAAGCAGTATTAAAGTACCTTATGAAGGTGGCCATTTTCTAGGTCACCTGATACTGTACAGCGATGAGTGTGAAAGTGGTATTGAGTATCCCCATGAAGGCTGCCATTTTGTAAGGCCAGAAAACAGCTAGGGAATTGCCAGACATCAGTGCCCTCATTGAGCCATTTTTTTTTTTTGATTTCCAGTAAATTCACAATAAGCTTCAGCTCACAAAACAGTATATGAATATGCTGATTTCTCAAGAACATCACAGGTTTATATCAAAGCAAAACCTGAGCTTAACTTTATATCAAAGCTCGGAAAAAGGCAGAATGAAGCAAATCAACAGCATATAATAAGGTAAAAAGTTAAGAACACTGCATCCAACACCACAATTGAACATGCAATGGTCTGGAACGACAATTGTTATATCTATGAATTTCACCAGACAGCCATCAATCTTTTTCAGAGGAATAATTGGTCATCCACAAGGAATTTTTCCTGTCAGTACTAAAGTCTCCTTTAGGACAGAGATTGGGGGCAGTTGCGTCATACCAATGTCTATATCTAGCTTAGAATGAGGAAGGTCTTTCTAGATTTCTATCTTTGATTCGCCTCTACAAACAAAAAGGCAAGGAGTGAAAAAGATTTGTGACAAAACATTGCTACAGAAAGCAAATCATATTATCAGCATGGTAGCTCAAGGAAATGTTAACAAAGATTGCTTCCTTGTAATATTTTTACAATACCAATATTTACAATTAACCTTTCAAAGATGCAGGTGAAATTATTATTTATGGTTCACATGATAATGCTCACACGTGCTCATTTTTTTGTTTTTTGTTATTTTTAACAGACCGCTACCATAAAAATTAAAAACACCCCAAAAATGTTATAGCTAAACTACCATAACAATGGTTGCCACACTATATGTGTGAGGCATTTACTCATAAGCCAGGCTCCACATCTTAACAGTTGAGTACACTACTCTTACATTGCCGTAGCGCCATATATTGTATTTGTGCATTTGTTTTGTTTTTTCCTGAACGCCTTGTAGGCCGGTTATCAACTAGCCTAGAGAGAAGGAATACTAGGATGGAATCAATTATAGATCTGCATGCAGCACTCTGTTGGATGACAAGCTAAATCAGAAAGCAGAAGGGAATCATGTGCAGCTCTCAGGCAGCAAGAGAAAGGAAAAAGGGTGAAATGTTGCATTTACAATTTTGCTTTGATATATAAAAAGTAAAACATTCCTTTGTTATTCAGTATTAATTCTAAATTCTATGTTGCTCACAGTTACCGATTATATTTTTAAAGTACCCACACTGGTAGACTTATATAGACCATATAAGTGATTTAGTTGACATAAAGAGAATTAAAATAATACAACACTTACTTCTGTAATACAAAAATGCCTATAATTACAGTGAATGAGATCAAGTCTGTAGTGATCCAAATGAGAGAATATTCTTCTGGAGGCTGCAAGATACAAACACAGGAACAAATATTAGCAGCATAGCTGAAATGATGTATAGGAGCCTTTTGCTGTTATACTTGCGTATACAGGCCTGCTACCCTCTATGTCGGGGATATGCAATTAGCGGACCTCCAGCTGTTGCAAAACCACAACTCCCATCATGCATCTGCCTCTGGGTGTCATGCTTGTGGCTGTCAGAGTCTTGCTATGCCTCATGGGACTTGTAGTTCTGCAACAGCTGGAGGTCCGCTAATTGCATATCCCTGCTCTATGTAATACACCAAGGAGTAATTGAACATACAGTAACAGTCAGGTTGAGAAAAAAAAAGACCATTGAGTTCAAATAGTGATAGAAAACCCATAAACAAAACTCTATAACCACAGTTGATTGAGATAAAAGGCAAAAACCCCTGTAAGGCCCCTTTCACACTGGGGCGGTGGGGGCGTCGGCGGTAAAACAGCGCTATTTTTAGCGCTGTTTTATCGTCGTTTTCGCGGCTGTATTCGGCCGCTAGCGATGCGGTTTTAACCCCCGCTGGCAGCCGAAAAAGGGTTAAAACCGCTCGCATATCGAGCCTATAGCCGCGCTGCCCCATTGATTTCAATTGGCAGGAGCGGTGAATACACCGCTCCTTAACCGCTCAAAAGATGCAGCTTGCAGGAGTTTTTTTCTTCTCCTGCCGGCGCACCGCTTCAGTGTGAAAGCCCTAGGGCTTTCACACTGAACAAACAGCAGCGGCTGTTTTGGGTCGGTTTGCAGGCGGTATTTTTAGCGCAATAACGCCTGCAAACCACCCCAGTGTGAAAGGGGTCTAAGGCATGTTCCAATTTGTTCCAACAGGGGGAAAAAAAATTCCTTCCCAATCCCCTAACGCAATTGGATATTCCCTGGACCAACAATGTATGGCTTAAATACTTATAAATTGCATCCAACTTTTTTTACAATTAACTGGAAAGCTAGAAGTCCGGCGCTTCTGTCCTGTCCATTTTTTTAAACCCATTTTTCTTTTTTAACCACTTAAGCCCCGGACCATTTTTGCTGGCTAAAGACCAGAGCACTTTTTGCAATTCGGCACTGCGTCTCTTTAACTGACAATTGCGCGGTCGTGCGACGTGGCTTCCAAACAAAATTGTCGTCCTTTTTTCCCCCACAAATAGAGCTTTCTTTTGGTGGCATTTGATCACCTCTGCGGTTATTTTTTGCGCTATAAAGAAAAAAATAGCGACAATTTTGAAAAAAAAAAAAAAAACGCATTATTTTTTACTGTACTTTTTGCTATAATAAACATCCCCAAAAAATAAATAAAAAAAAAACATTTTCTTTCCTCAGTTTAGGCCGATACATATTCTTCTACATATTTTTGGTAAAAAAAAAATGCAATAAGCGTTTGACTGGTTTGCGCAAAAGTTATAGTGTCTACAAAATAGAGGATAGTTTTAAGGCATTTTTATTAATTTTTTTTTTTACTAGTAATGGCGGTGATCAGCGATTTTTATCGTGACTGCGACATTATGGCGGACACATTAAACAATTTTGACTCATTTTTGGGACCATTGGCATTAAAACAGCGATCAATGCTAAAAAATTGCATTGATTACTGTAAAAATGTCACTGGCAGTGAAGGGGTTAACCATCAGGTGGCGCTGTAAGGGTTAAGTGTGTCCTAGGGAGTGATTCTAACTGTGGGGGGAGGGGCTGTGTGTGACACATCACTGATCACCGCTCCCGACTACAGGGAGCGGTGATCAGTGTCTTTAGGCAGAACGGGGACATGCTTGTTCACATTAGCATCTCCCCGTTCTTCCTGAGACGATCGCGGGTATCCCCCGCGGACATCAGGTCCGCGGGACCCGCGATCACTGTCACGGAGCTTCTGGCGGGCGGGCCCGCAAGCCGCCTCTTAAAGGGCAATGTACAGGTACGTTAATCTGCCTGTACATGCCCTTCTGCTGCAGTATATCTGCGTGAGGCGGTCGGGAAGCAGTTAAATACACTTTAAAAAAAACACAGTATATAAACCAATTTTTTAGAAAAATATCAAAGATGACGTTTACCAGATACCTAATACGTCATGCTTTAAAACTATGCATGCTTGTGGAATGGTGACAAATGATACCTAAAAATCTCCATAGGTGATGTTTTAAAAATGTTTACAGGTTACCCGTTTAGCGTTCCAGAGGAGGTCTAGCGCAACAATTATTGATCTCGCCACTACATTACCTCACATCTGTGGTGTGAACACTGTTTATATATGCATGACCTACGTATGCATTCGCTTCCGAGCACCAGCACGCAGGGATAGAGGCGTTTGACTTTTTTTTATTCATTTTTTTTCCAATCACAAGAAATGTAAATATTCCTTGTGATAGAAATAAGGCATGACAGGACTGCTTTATGGAGACATCTGGGGTCTATAAGACCCCAAATCCCTCCTCTACCCTGAAAAATCTGAGATAAAAAAAAAAAAAAAAGGCAGCATTTTCATCTTGCCCTAACTCGAAGTTATGTAATGCCATCACTTCCGGTCTCCTAGACCAGCCTTTTTGAACCAGGGTGCCTTGGCAAAATGCCTAAAAATTGCCTCAAAGTTGTGTACCAGTAATCCGTTTTGATACACAAAGCCACATTTTCATTGTGCAGCATTATAACCTTGGGCATTGCACTGACATCAATGGTTGAAAAGGAGTACATTGGGCACCAACACACCAGCCTTGTTTGACCCCCTCCCCATGCTCCTCTATGCCAGCACTGGGGTCATGTTAGCTGTGAGGGGCAGAGAAATCGAGGAAAAAAAAAAAAAAAAGCTGGAATACTAGTTAGTACCCATGTGCAAAAGTGTATTTGCTTTCA
This sequence comes from Aquarana catesbeiana, assembly GCF_042186555.1. Lineage (NCBI taxonomy): Eukaryota > Metazoa > Chordata > Amphibia > Anura > Ranidae > Aquarana > Aquarana catesbeiana. Next base: position 52,788,708 of record NC_133325.1, read on the forward strand.
AAGAATAAATCACCTCTAATGTTGGGTGTCTTATGTGTATGGATGCTGTTGCAACATGTAAATAATTAGTTTAGGTTTTTTTTACATTTTAGAATGGGGTGCCTTGAGACCATGCAGAATTTTAAAGGGTTCCTTGACTGGAAAATGTCATCACTTCTGGTCCTTGGCCAAGACCATCATTGGTCACAGAGATCACATGGTACCGGCAGCAGTGCACCGATCAGTCATCCGCTGTATCCCATGGACACAGCGGGTGCTGGAAAGTGCCACGGCGTGGCCCGGGAGGACGTCATCTGAAACAAGCTCAAACAAAGAGCAAACCTTGCTTTTTAGATCCAAGGTCTGCTTTAACTACTTCTGGGTGGCAAGTAGTTAAAGCAGATCTTGGATCTAAAAAGCAAGGTCCGCTCTTTGTTTGAGCTTGTTTCATATGACGTCCTTCCGGGTCGCGCTGCCCCCGCTGTGTCCACGGGACACAGTGGATGACTGATCAGTGAACTGCTGCGGTACCATGTGATCGCTGTGACCAATCACAGCTGATCACATGACAATTGTACACAACGGATGGCTTTCATTCATGCCATCCATTGTGTTGATCTCTGGGATTGGTCACAGTGACTACATGGTACAGACAGAGCCATTCACAGCCCATCTGTACCATGTGATTAGCTGTGGCCAACCACAGCTAACCACATTAGTAAACACTGAATGAATCGATTTCATTCAGTAAAAGTGGTTGCTTATAACAGTGAATTGCACTGTTATAAGCAATCGTGTAATTTTTTTATATACTGTCACCAGTCAGTGTTCCTGATCACCACCACACCAGTTACAGGACAACGCTGTACAGCACTGGTGACAGTATGTAAAAAGTAAACAAAAATTACAAATTAAAAAAAAAAAAAAAATCATCATGCCTCATACTAAATACCTTGGACGGTCTACTTTACTGTCCTGGAATTTTTGGGCCTCAAAAAATGATAGACTGTCAGTACATCATGGACTGATCAATTTTCAGATACGGCAGGTAAAATAGGTATTGAACACGTCACCATTTTTCTAGGTAAATATATTCTTAAGGTCATTGACATGAAATTTTCACCACATCAGTAACAGCCCTTGCAATCCATACAAAGAAATTAAAACCAATAAGTTCAGAAAATAAGTTATGTGTAATAAAATGGGATGACACAGGGAAAAAGTATTAAACACATGAAGAAAGGGAGGTGCAAAAAGGCATGGAAAGCCAAGAGACCAGCTAAAATCTATCGGTAATTAGAAAGCAATCCTGCCCCTTGTCAGTACAAATGAATATCAGCTGGTTCAGTCTCAACTGATGGCCTATTAAAAAAGTGTCTCATTACCAAGGTGTCACACAAGAAACATCTCATGATGGGCACGTAGCACTGGCTTAGTATTGCCTCTGTAATATATGCAGCGTATTGCTCTCTGAAACATTGCATTTTCTGGCTAAACTGATAGCAGCCCAGGAGACTCTCTATTGGGTACAGCTGCAGGATTGAAGGCAGATTGGTTACTGCTGTAGCTAAGAAGGAAGCCCACCCCTAACAAAAACAAGGAGGGACAGGATTGGGTAGCAGCACAGTTGAGCTGTGATTGGGGGGGGGAGAGAGGAAGACACAGGAGGAGAAACACAGACTGGCATTGTGGCAGCCAGACAGGGAAAAGTGTCCCATGTGTTTGTCTCCTGAGCACTTCCAGAGCCTGTGAGGGGAGTTTGCAGCATGTTCTGCCCTTTTGCTTGATTACCGAAGATGTGTTAACAGTGCAGTGAAATCTAGAGACGAATTTCAGTACTGCAACAATCATCATCATCGTTTGGAGAATTCTGCGGCCTGTGTTGCTACAAAACCTAGATAGGCTCTTATAGTCCGTAATATCACCACACGCATACCACAGTGACGGTCATGGATCAGAGACTGAGGAATACTTGGACATTGCTCTTCCATACACAGTTATGCACTATCTCTCTGCCATACTCAGATAATCATTTGGTTTAATACTATCCTGCCTTGGAAACGATCCGATGCCCACCAGACCGTTGCGGTGACTCTGACCTCACCGTTCAATTACCGGATGAGGGTCCGTTCACTCTACTTTAATGATGCAGTCGGAACATAGTTAATGTTATAGAATTGGATGCATGTTGAGCTGCCCAGAAGAAGCAGATAAGAAGCATGCAAAACGCGTCGGCTTACTGTACATACAAGCATCTCTCAAGCTTTTATGGATTGAGTATCATTTTTGGTCAACTTTGTATATGGTCTAATGCTACCATCGATTAAATTTTTATATTGTGTATACACTGTAATAAATTCATATTTTATTATCATCCATTGTGTATGTGCTTACCTCAGAGACAGTGACATATCCGGGAAAGTCTCATCACCTCATGGGGGAGTGGTGCTCTCTCTAATTTTGTTTTAACTGAATTCTCAGTGATGTGGATATGACAGTCTGTCCCTAGAATTGTACCAACAATTATATATATATATATATATATATATATATATATATATATATATATATATATATATATTTTACACACACACACACACACACACACACACACACTGATGGCATTGGTTACAGAAGGATTTCTAAACTTCTGAATGTTCCAGCGAGCATTGTTGCCACAATCCGGGAGCGGAAAGAACATCATTTCACCATAAGCCGGCCACGACCAGGTGCTCCTTCCAAGATTGCTGACAGAGGAGTGAAAAGAATGATCAGAAGAACTGTCCAAGAGCCAAGGACCACTTGTGAAGAGCTTCATAAAGAGCTGGAATTAGCAGGTACAATATTTTCAAAGAAAACAATAAGTAATACACTCAACCACCATGGCCTGTATGCATGCTCACCACGTAGGACTCCATTGCTGAAGAAAAAGCATGTTGAAGCTTGTTTAAAGTTTGCTGCACAACAGTTAGACAAGCCTGTGAAATACTGGGAGAATATAGTCTGGTCAGATGAGACCAAAATTGAACTCTTTGGATGCCATATTACATACCATGTTTGGAGGTCAAATGGCACATCACCCCAAAAACACCCCCATACCATCTGTTTGAAGGTGGGAACATCATGGAGTGGGCGGGGCTGTTTTTCAGCATATGTTACTGGCAAACTTCATATCAGTGAAGGAGGAATGAATGGAAAAAATAGGATTTTTATAACAGCTTACCTGTAAAATCCTTTTCTTGGAGTACATCACGGGACACAGAGCCACAGTAATAACTGTATGGGTTATATGGCACCTTCAGGTAATGGACACTAGCACACCCTAAACAGGAAGTTCAATTCCCCATATAATCCCTCCCCTTACCGGGAGTACCTCAGTTTTGTAGCAAAGCAATACATGTGTAATAACCAGAAAGGGAGGGACCGCTGTGTCCCGTGATGTACTCCAAGAAAAGGATTTTACAGGTAAGCTGTTATAAAAAACCTATTTTCTTCATCATACATTACAGGATACAGAGCCACAGCAATAACTGTATGGGATGTCCCAGAGCAATGTTACCTGAGGGGAGGGGGCACAAACAAAAGTAGGGTGCAATTAGACCTGAGGACCTATACTGCTGCCTGCAGCCCACTGCGCCCAAAGGCGATATCCTCATGCCTTCATACATCCACCTGATAGAATCTGGTGAATGTATGGACTGAAGACCAGGTTGCGGCCTTGCAGATTTGAGCCATGGAGGCTTGGTGATGCACTGCCCACGAAGCACTAACAGCCCTGGTGGAGTGCGCTTTGATTTGAAAAGGTGGAACCTTCCTTTTCAAGCCATAAGCTTGAATAATTACTTGCCGAATCCATTTGGCAATAGTGGTTTTCGATGCTGCCTGTCCTTTCCTAGGACCTTCAGGCAACACGAACAAAACATCTGTTTTCCGAATCTGAGCAGTTGCCTTCAAATAGATTTTGACTGCTCTCACTGCATCCAAAGAATGTAGTGACTTTTCTTCCTTAGAACAGGGCTCTGGAAAAAATGAAGGTAAAACAATATCCTGGTTTAGGTGAAAACCTGAAACCACCTTTGGCAGAAAGCTAGGATGAGGACGCAATACTACTCTATCCTTGTGAATGATTAAATATGGCTCTTTACAAGAAAGTCGCAAACTCTGATACCCTTCTTGAAGAAGAAATGGCTACCAGAAAAACTAGCTTCCTTGTCAAAAGGACCAAATGAATAGGTTGTATCGGCTCAAAAGGCTGTTTCTGTAATGCCGTCAGGACTAAATTCAAGTCCCAAGGGGTCAGGGGTGCTCTAACCGGTGGATTAAGCCGCGTTACCCCCTGTATAAAGCTTCGGACCAAAGAATGCGAAGCAAGCGGACGTTGAAACAATACCGATAAGGCCGAGACCTGGCCTTTGATAGTACTCAAGGCCAAATTTCATCTCTAGCCCTATTTGCAGAAAGGCAAGAATTCTACCTATGACACTTCCTAGGATGCCAACCTCTGGATTCATACCAGGAAACATACGCCTTCCAGACTCTATAATAAATGACTCTGGAAGCTGGCTTCCTTGCATTAATCAAGGTAGGTATCACTGAGTGTGAAAGCCCACAATTCTTCAGAATGTGGGTTTCAATAGTCAAACCATTAAATTTCGCATTTTTAAAGTAGAATGGAACACTGGTCCCTGCGATAGCAGTTCTGGACGTGGTGTTAGGGGCCATGGGGCCTCTACCACCATCTTTACTATTTCTGCATACCAAGATCTTCTGGGCCACAGGAACTACTGACTTCCTTTCCCGCTTGATCCTGCAAAGAAGTCAAGATAGCAGCAGAATAGGAGGGAATGCATAAATCAGTGAGAACTGATCCCACAGGATCACCAAAGCGTCTGTTTAGCATGCGAGTGGATCCTTTGTTCTTGACACAAAGTTGTTGACTTTGTTGTTGAACCTGGACACAAACAGATCTATATCCAGGATCCCCCATCTTTGGCATATAGCCAGGAAGATGTCGGGGTGAAGGGGCCATTCCCCCAGGAAAAACCTGCAGGCGACTTAAGTAGTCTGCCTGCCAGTTCTCTACCCCTGGAATAAAGATTGCCGATATGCACGGCACATGTTTTTCTGCCCAGGTTAGGATATGGTTTACCTCTCCCTGGGCTGCCTGACTTCTGGTGCCCCCTTGGTGGTTGATATAAGCCACTGCTGTGGCATTGTCGGATTGAATCCTGGCAGGAGAATTCTGCAACCTGAATGTCCAGGCCCTTAGGGCTAGACGCGCTGCCTGAATCTGTAGAATGTTGATGGGCAGGGTCCTTTTGGTTCTGGACCATTTCCCCTGGACAGACGCTTCTTCCAGGACTGCTCCCTAAATTGAAAGGCTGGCATCTGTTACCACCTTCCAGGTAACTGGTAAGAAGGTATTCCCCTTCTGCAGATTCTCGGATATCCTCCACCAACTGAGGCTCTGGCGCACTTTTGGTGACAAACGCATTGGAAAATCCAGTGCTTGAATCTTCTTGTTCCAGGCCGATAGGATACTGTTTTGCAGCAGTCTCGAATGAAACTGAGCATAGGGAACTACTTTGAATGAAGCCACCATCTTCCCCAACAACCTCATACAAAAGGCGAATGGAAGGACCCTTCTTTGCCCTGACCACCTGAACCAGCTCCTTTATGGCGCTGATCTTTGCCTGGGGTAAAAACACCTTCTTCTGTGCTGTATCTATGACCAGACCCAAGTACTCTAATCTTCTCACTGGCTTTAAAGAAGATTTCTCTGGGTTGAGGACCCAACCTAGGTATTCCAAGAAGTTGACTGTGGTGACCATGCTTTGGTCCAAGCAGACTACCGACCGGTCTATCAAGAGCAGGTCATCCAGGTATGCTATGGTTATATCTTGAGTCCTTAATCTGGCCAGAGGAAGGGCCAGAAGTTTTGTAAACACCCGAGGTGCAGTAGCTAGACCAAAAGGCAAGGCTACAAATTGAAAATGCAGATACTTCTGGTGAGCAGGAAAAATGGGGACATGCAGGTATGTATCCTTGATGTCGATTGATGCCAGAAGTTCTCCCTCCTTGTAGGATGGAGACTACTGATCGGATTGATTCCATGCGAAGAGTGTGAATTTTCAGGAACCGGTTTAGATCTTTGAGATCTAGAATGGGTCTGAGATCCCCATTTGGTTTTGGTACCGTGAAAAGGTTTGAATAAAACCCCAACCCCTGCTCTTCCACAGGGACCACCATGATCACTTTTTGCGACAAAAGTCGGTCTAACACTAGAAAGAGCTTATTTTTCTCTGGATCTTTGGGGACATTTGACCTGAGGAAACGAGGAGAAGGGAATTCTCGATACTCTAGTATGTAACCTAGAGCTATTGTGGAGACTTCCCATCTGTCCAGAAATTCTTCCTGCCAGACCTTTGAGAACTGCAGAAGTCTTCCCTCCACTCGAGCGAGTGGGGGCGCCCCTTCATAAAGAGGCTTCAGCGTTCTGTCTTGTGGGTTTCCTCCCCCAGGACTTCTTTTGTCCCTGGGGTTGACACTGAGGTTTACCTCTTGAACTTGACGGTGGAGGCCATCGCAACTGCCTGGAGGCTGATGCCCCTGGCACTGTAGAAGGAGCCCGTTTGAATGAGGGACGTTTACTGTTTTTCTTAACTGGCAAAAGGGTACTTTTCCCACTTGATATTTTTTGGATGTATTTGTCCAAATCCTCCCCAAACAGCTTTTCACCGCAGAAAGGAAAACCAGCCAGGAGCTTCTTGCATTGCGCTTCGGCTGACCAACTTTTCAACCATAAGATTCTACGCATATGTACCAACCCAAGCGTAAGGTGAGAGGTTTGAAGAATAGAATCTCTAAATGCGTCAATTGCAAAACACAAAGCCTATGGCAGCTCAGCTAACTCCTAGGCCTGCTGTTCAGGGAACACCTTGAGCACCTGTTTCAAATGGTCTCTCAAGGACTGACATACCCCAATTGCTGCCACTGCAGGTTGAGCCAATGAACCTGCCAAGGAGAGAATGTTTAACAGTAATTCCTATTTTTTATCAGTTGGATCCCTAAGCATTTGCGCATTGTCAACCGGACAAGTCAAACTTTTATTCACAGAGGATATAGCAGCATCAATTGCTGGTATACTCCACTCTTAGTAAATTTTTCCTCCATAGGATAAAGTGTTGAAAACTTTTTAGGAGGGAAAAAGTGCTTATCTGTGTGATCCCACTCAGAATACATAAGCTTTTCTAGTAATGCATGGACAGGAAAGGCACGCAAGGCTTGAGGAGGCTTTAGTGAACCCAAACAGGAAGTGGGCTCTTCAACTGACTCAGTTAAGGGTAGCCTAAATGTGGAGCAGACCATTTCAGTAAGATTGCACTAGCAACTTCTCAGCATGTGAAGCTGAAGAAGGTCCTTCCCCACTTGATCCCTCGGAAGAGGAATCATCAGCCTCTTCACAGTCCCCTGAGGGGGATTCATCTTCCCACTGTTCCTCTGTTTGAGGATCCTGGGTGGTAGAAGGGGACCTAATGCATTTTCATCCACTTTGTGAAGATGTGATTAAAGTCACTAATCTTTCCTCCAATCCACTCATAGCTGAGGAGTAAGGATGAGCTCCGGTGTGTTCGCACACTTGACGTGCAGAGCCCGCCAGGAAGTCGGCATGGCGCTGCGCTAATCACAGGCAGTGAGACATTTTCCCGATGTGCAGCTGCAGAGATCAGGAAATGTATCACTGCCTGTGATTAGCGCAGCGCCGACTTCCTGGCAGGCTCTGCATGTGGAGTGTGTGAACGCGCCAGAGCTCATCCTTACGGAGGAGAAAACCTGCTCAGTTATCTAGACAGGGGCTGAAGTGTCAGAAGCAATTGCAGCCCCTGATGACACCGATGGCTCGCTCTGGCCAGCCTCCCTAGATCTTTCAGGGGGGATGGTGTTGCAGAGGGAGGGTCCTTAGAGCAACCCCTTTGTGCCCTTGGTTTTTGTGGTATTTGTACCACCCCCTCTGGTCATAGTGCTGAGCACAAACGCAGATGTACTACTAAAAAAATTCACCCACTGCTAAGCAATAGTCCAGCAACTGCCGCTGCAATTAAGCTCAGCCTGATGCTTAAGTAAATGTAGACATAAAACAGAAAAGAGAGGGCGCACCGGCCTTGTGCATTATCTTTGAAAAGGTTTATTAAAACAGAAAATGTAAAAGTCTACTCACAAGGGTAGATAAAAATCACGCATAATAGTCAAATGATGGTAGCAGTCTCCAGACCTATGGACAAGACGCGCAGACCGCTGCTGGCTGACGCGTTTCGAAGGTAGCACCTTCTTCTTCAGAGCCTAACAGTATCCATCTCTTACGGTACCTTTAATTTATTATTATTTAATTGATTATTTAAGGTACCGTAAGAGATGGATACTGTTAGGCTCTGAAGAAGAAGGTGCTACCTTCGAAACGCATCAGCCAGCAGCGGTCTGCACGTCTTGTCCATAGGTCTGGAGACTGCTACCATCATTTGACTATTATGCGTGATTTTTATCTACCCTTGTGAGTAGACTTTTACGTTTTCTGTTTTAATAAACCTTTTTAAAGATAAGGCACAAGGCCGGTGCGCCCTCTCTTTTTTGTCTGTATGTTAGGATTTCCCTATCCTTGAGGGCAGCAAGGCTGAAAGCTACCATCCATCGAGAACTTTGAACTGTCGGGCCTATACATTTATGCGCAAGAGTTTTTGTTTTATTTTGTTGTATTGCTTAAGTAAATGTGCCTGGGAATGCCTGTGTCACCCACACTCACATATCACCCGTCTGCTCTGTGTCCCTCCTTCAGCTGTATGCACCTGAAAAAAGGTGCATCATATAGCTATACAGCCCACGTTATGGACGCTGAAGCACGCCAACGCCACTAAGCCCCACCCCTTTCCTCCGACTTCCCACCGCGCCCCCCCTCATCTATTTAAAAATAGATCATTTCCCACGTGACCGGATCGCATGGAGGAGGACTGGGGTGGAGGAGAGGAGGAGAGCTGCTGATGGAAACCGCTGTAATGGCGGCGGGAGCGGCGCAGCACACCGCCGACTGACGCCATGCTCCCTTTGCCTGGAGTAAAGCTATCCAGGTGGGGGGACTTTTCTAGGAGAAAAACCCCCCTTCCCACGTCTGTACCTGGAGCTTGGGCCGTAGGAAACGTGCAGCTTGTTACACAGCTTGTTACACAGAGCGAGACTGACAAGCACGGAACAGGTACATGCTCTTGACAGCCCCTGGTGGTGACTATAGGCATGACATTTCCTTAAAGGAGAAAACCCACAAGAATTAGAAAAATTCCTTAGAAATCTCCCTTACCTTATCCAGCTGCAGGGTTCTGTGATAACAGACCCAATCTTCACCACTCACGGTGGGCTCCGTTAAAAAACCTTCAGGGACTGGGGCCCCCTTTTTACTGGGGGATGCACAGCCCTGGGCCTGTAAAGCACCCCGCCAGTAATATGGCTGAAGAAAAAACAAATACTTGATCCCGGGGTCCAGCTCTCTAAAAAGGGAAGTGTTACAGGCATAACCTTGTTTCTTCGGACACAAGGCCCAGGTACCATTCATTCAATTTGGCCTGGAAAAGACACTTTGAATGGATCCGGTTGCATAGCTTGCCCCAACAAGGAATATTCCAGCGGAGCTCAGCACAGCACATCTTTACTCGTGACCAACACCTAAGACACTGGCGAAAAAACGGAGGTACTCCCGGTAAGGGGAGGGGTTATATGGGGAATTGAACTTCCTGTTTAGGGTGTGCCAGTGTCCATCACCTGAAGGTGCCATATAAGCCATACAGTTATTATTGTGGCTCTGTGTCCCATGATGTACAATAAAGAAAATGTACCAAGACATTCTGCTGCCATCTACCAGGATGATGAAGATGAGACGAGGGTGGACATTTCAGCAAGACAATGATCCCAAACACAAAGCCAAGGAAACGCTCAATTGGTTTCAAAGTAAAAAAAATAAAACTGCTAGAATGGCCCAGCCAATCACCTGACTTGAACCCAATAGAAAATCTATGGAAAGAACTAAAGATCAGAGTTCATAAAAGAGGTCCTTCAAGATTTGAAGACGGAGAAGAATGGTCCAAAATCACACCCGAGCAATGCATGCGACTAGTTTCTCCATGCAGGAGGCGTCTGGAAGCTGTCATTACCAACAAAGGATTTTGTACCAAGTATTAAATACATTTCAGCTAGCGCGTTCAATACTTTTTCCCTGTGTCATTCCATTTTATTACATATAACTTCATTTCTGAACTTACTGTTTTGGTTTCTTTGTATATATGTATTGCATGGGTTGTTACCAACATGTGGTGAAAATTTCATGGCAATAGCACCTTTAGAAATATATTTACCTAGAAAAATGGTGACGCGTTCAATATTTTACCTGCTGTATATACCACAGTTTGTGGACTCTATATCCTATAGACTAATACACTGATTTGGGTTATTTTCACCAAAAAAAGTTGCAGAATACAGTTTGGCCTAAATTTATGAAGATAAATTTGCAAAATGTTATAACCGAGACAGGGGGGGGGGGGGGGGGTGACTGGTATTCAAGTGGTTAAGGATAATTTGTTTTTTGTTATAATATTTGTTTCTAATATTTTTTTGACCTGTGCAGTTTTCATATGCGCTACTGTATCCTCATACCAGATGTCAAACTGACGTGTGCAAATAAATGTATGTGGGCTGCCTGCATGCTGGTATGGAACCAGGAAGAATGCAAGTGGTGTTCAGAGTGCCCTGGATAGCGCCGGTAAAACACTTTTAAACCTCTTGCTGACTGTATACTGTAAATATACGGCGTCAAGGAGGCTTCTCCTGCGCAAGATCACGCGCCTAGTACGTGATCCGGTACTTCTGGGTTGGGGGGGGGGGTGTGCAGAGGGTGCCAATTGGCGGGTACAGCGGGCTCGATGTCCGTCGGCACCTGCTGATCCTTCATTACACAGGCAGAGTGGTGGTCTGGCTATGTAAATAAGGCAGATCGCCGTTCTGTCACTACAGAAAACATGAATCCTTCCTCTGTTAAGCAGGGCACCGATCTATGCCTTCTCCTAGTACAAGCACCTCCCCCACAGTAGTAAAGGACATTTCAGGCACACATTTAACCCATTTATTGCTCCTAATGTTAAACCCTTGCCAGCAAGTGTCATTAGTACAGTGACAGTCCATATTTTTTAGCACTGATCTCTGAATTAGCGTCACTGGTCCCCAATAAGTGTCGGTTACTGTCCCGACTGTCCGCCGTAATATTGCAGTCCTGCTATAAGTTGCTGATCGCCACCATTACTAGTACAATAAATAAAATAATTAATTAAAAAAAATATATTTCATAGAGCAGCCCTCAAATTGTCCACTCGCCTACTCGCATTTTGGGAGTGGAAAATGAGGGCTTGCGAGCTGGGCTGCCTGGGAGTGGGGGCATGAGCACCGCCGGCGGGCGAGGTTTTTGGGAGCCATTCTCCCAGCGATCGTCCCGGGGGGAAGAGAGCATGCAGGAAGAGGAGAGCCGCGGGATAACAGAGCAGGATAGGACACTGTTACAGCTTACATTACAATGGTCTCCGCTCTGCTCGACACAACCCCGCCTCCTCCTGACTACAAGGCTCCACTGCCGGTTTCCCTTAATTAGAATGGCGGCGCCTGCACCCGATCCGATCGATGGATCGGCCTCGGAGGGGCCAAGATCGCAGGCTCCCTGGACAGGTAATTGTCCTTATTAAAAGTTAGCAGCTACAGTGTTTGCAGCTGCTGACTTTAAAAAAAAAATAAAAAAATGCGGATGGAACACCACTTTAATAATCAGAATGTCTACTTTCCAAAAATGGATCATTTGGGGGTTATTTGTACTGTCCAAGCATTTTAGGGTCTCAAGTTTTAGGGTCTCCTACCCGGAAGTGCTGGGTCACTACCTAGTATGGGATCTGGCGCAGCAGGGCCACCTTGCCGCCATACATGTAAGTTATACAGTCGGCAAGGGGATAACTTTCACACAGACCAAGTAATATACACTGATTTGGGTTATTTTTAGCAAAGAAATGTAGCAGAACACATTTTGGCCTAAATTTATGAAGACCTAAATTTATGAAGAAAGATTTGCAAAATTTTATAACAGAAACAAATAAAAAACATTTTTAATTTTTTTTTTTTCAAAACGTTTTGTTTGTTTATATAGCAAAAAATAAAAAAAACGTAGTGGTGATTAGCCACTTAAGGACCAGCCTCGTTTTGGATTTTAGGTGTTTACATGTTTAAAACCGTTTTTTTGCTAGAAAATTACTTAGAACCCCCAAACATTATATATTGTTTTTTTTTCTAACACCCTAGAGAATAAAATGGCGTTCATTGGTTCTTTTTTTGGCACCGTATTTGCGCAGCGGTCTTATAAGCGCACTTTTTTTTGGAAAAAATTCACTTTTTTGAATAAAAAAAATAAGACAACAGTAAAGTTAGCCCAATTTTTTTTACATTGTGAAATATAATGCTATGCCAAGTAAATTGATACCCAACATGTCACGCTTCAAAATTGCGCCCGCTCGTGGAATAGCGTCAAACTTTTACCCTTAAAAATCTCCATAGGCGATGTTTAAAAAAATTTTACAGGTTGCATGTTTTGCGTTACAGAGGAGGTCTAGGGCTAGAATTATTGCTCTCGCTCTACCGGTCGCGGCGATACCTGTGTGGTTTGACCACCGTTTTCATATGCGGGCGCTACTCACGTATGCGTTCGCTTCTGCGCGCTTACTCGTCGAGACAGGGCGCTTTAAAAAAAATTTTATTTTTTATTTTACTTTATTTTATTTATTTTTTCACTGTTTAAAAAAAAATTGGATCACTTTTATTCCTATTACAAGGGATGTAAACATCCCTTGTAATAGAAAAAAGCATGGCAGGTCCTCTTAAATATGAGATCTGGGGTCAAAAAGTCCTCAGATCTCATATTTAGACTAAAATGCAAAAAAAAAAAAAAAAAAAAAAAGACAAAAAAAATTGTGCCTTTAAGAGAAGTGGGCGGAGCCGACGTAATGACGTCGCTCCGGCCGTCCTATGGTATAGAGACAGGTGGGCGCCATCTTGGCCTCACTCGTCTCTATACCCAGGCACAGAAAGGACCCGATCGCCTCCGCCGCTACCGACGGCTCCGGTAAGCGGCGGAGGGCGCGGGAGAGCGGCGGGAGGGGGGATGGCACCTCTCCCGCCACCGATAACGGTGATCTCGCGGCGAACCCGCCGCAGAGACCACCATTATCGTGTACAGAAACGCCGGCCACAAAGATGGATACCTCGGTTGTGGCAGCAGCTGCTGCCATTACCAAGATATCCATCTTTAAAGTAATGACGTATATATACAGTGGCCGGTCGTTAAGTGGTTAAACACCACCAAAAGAAAGCCCCATCTACCTTAATAAAATGATACATTTATTTGGGTACAGTGTTACATGACTAATTGTCATTCAAATCTTGACAGCTCTAAAAACATAAAAAGGGCGTAGGCAGAAAAGAGGTGAAATTGTCAGGTATTGAGGTGGTAAAAGTGATTGTAAAGTCTCGTGTTTTTTTTCTATAAAGAGAACAAACATGTTAAACTTACCTCTTTTGCAGTGTATTTGCACAGAGCAGCCCAGATCCTCCTCTTCTCGGGTTCCTCTTCGCTGCTCCGGGCCCCCTCCCTCCTGTTGCGTGCCCCCACAGCAAGCAGCTTGCTATGAGGGCACCCGAGCAGAGTAACAGCTCCCTGACTCAATTTAAGCAGAAAGCTGCGGTTTGGCCCTATCTCCTGATTGGCTGACTTGACTTTTATTGACAGCAGCGGGAGCCAATGGCGCAGCTGCTGTGTCTCAATCAGGAGGGAGAGTCCTGGATGGCTGAGACACTTGTGGACATCGCTGGACAGACATGAGGCTCAGGTAAGTATTAGAGGGGCTGAGGGGGGCTGCTGCACACAGAAGGCTTTTGATCTTCATGCTTAGAATGCATTAAGATAAAAAAAACCTTCTGACTTTACAACCATTTTAAGGAGCAACCGTGCATTAGTGATACCACCTAGGGGAGGAATATAAGGCAGTAATATTGTTGATGCGGAGGACAGCACCACTGTTTAGGAATGACGACTTACCAATATCCAGACGGGAGAAGGCACCTTACTAAGAATATGTGAAGCATCTGAGGTAACGGACGGGACCCCGGCACACCACAGCACCGAGAACAGCCAGGGTTCGTTGACGACATATGTGTTGAGAGATAGGTTGTATGACTGGTATTCCCTGTTAAGAGGGGAACAGAAAAGTAAAATTACAGAATGTAGAGAGATGCCTGCTGGCTGGAAATAGAGAGTCACTCTCACCAGACTATTGATTGCAACAAAAATCTGCCCATAAGAGTATCAATTCATTTAATGCATGCTATTCATATATAAAAGTCTCTCTTGTGTAGACATCCAAAAACAGACTTGCTGGATGTCACCATCTTAGATCTAATGTCAGCAGCCCCAGCAGGCACTCAAGTGATACTCAATAGTGTTCCCCTTTGCACTTACCCAGCAACTACATAAAATGTTAAGTAGATAGGTGAGGGGAGGGGTGGAGGAGTTGGGCCAGTATAGACTCTATGCTTCAAGGTAGCCTGTGTATAAATAACTAAAATCAAACAGCACCACTTCTGCCCAAAAAGAGGGACAGGTGTACAGTGCCTTGAAGAAGTATTCATACCCCTTCAAAATTTTCCACATTTTGGCATGTTACAACCAAAAACTGAAATTTTATTGGGATTTTATGTGATAGACCAACACAAAGTGGCACATAATTGTGAAGTGGAAGAAAAATCATAAATGGTTTTCAACATTTTTTACAAATATATATCTGAAAAGTGTGGTGTGCATTTGTATTCAGCCCCCTTTACTCTGATACCCCTAACTAAAATTTGGTGGAACCAATTGCCTTCAGAAGTCACCTAATTAGTAAATAGAGTCCGCCTGTGTGTATTTTCATCTCAGTATAAATACAGCTGTTCTGTGAAGCCCTCAGAGGTTTGTTAGAGAACCTTAGTGATCAAACAGCATCATGAAGGCCAAGGAACACACCAGACATGTAAGTGAGACAGCCATGGGAGAAGCTTAAAGCTGGGTTAGGTTATACAAAAATATCCCATGCTTTGAACATCTCATGAAGCACTGTTCAATCCATCATCGGAAAATGGAAAGCGTATGGCACAACTGCAAACCTACCAAGACATGGCCGTCCACCTAAACTGACAGGCCGGGCAAGGAGAGCATCAGAGAAGCAGCCAAGAGGCCCATGGTAACTCTGGAGGAGCTGCAGAGATCCACAGCTCAGGTGGAAGAATCTGTCCACAGGACAACTATTAGTCGTGCACTCCACAAATCTGGCCTTTAGGGAAGAGTGGCAAGAAAGCCTTGTTGGGAAAAGAAAAAAAAAAAAAAAAAAAGGCATAAATATCTTGATTGCAGTTTGAAAGAAGGCATATGGGGGGGGGGGTACAGAATAAATGTGGAAGAAGGTGTTCTGGTCAGATGGGACCAAAATGTTACTTTTTGGCCTTAAAAGCAATATGTTATGTGTGGTGAAAACCAACACTACACATCACCCTGAACACCCCATACCCACCGTGAAACACGGTGGTGGCAGCATCATATTGTGGGGATGCTTTTCTTCAGCAGGGACAGGGAAGCTGGTCAGAGTTGATGGGAAGATAGAAGGAGCCAAATACAGGGCAATCTTAGAAGAAAACCTCTTTGATATAAACCGTTCCATTGTAGCTCTGGCTGTATGTTTAGGGTCGTTGTCCTGCTGGAAGGTGAACCTCCACCCCAGTCTCAAGTCTTTTGCAGACTTGAAGCATATTTAAAATGTTTGAATGGCCCAATCAATGTCCAGACCTAAATCCAATTGATAATCTGTGGCAAGACTTGAAAATTGCTGTTCACAGACGCTCTCCATCCAATCTGTCAGAGCTTGAGCTATTTTGCAAAGAAGAATGGGCAAAAAATGTCACTTTCTAGATGTGCAAAGCTGGTAGAGACATCCCCAAAGACTTGCAGCTGTAATTGCAGAGAAAGGAGGTTCTACAAAGTATTGACTTAGGGGGGCTGAATACAAATGCACACCACACTTTTCACATATTTGTAAAAAATTTTGAAAACCATTTATCGTTTTCCTTCCACTTCACAATTATGTGCCACTTTGTGTTGTTCTATCACATAAAATCCCAATACAATACATTTACGTTTTTGGCTGCAACATGACAAAATGTGGAAAATGTCAAGGGGTATGAATACTTTAAGGTACTGTATATGTTGTCCTTGTGTCTTTCTGCAGTCTGTCTCTTCTGTCCTTCAAATCTACAACACAGCACCGCTGCAAAATAAACCGGAAAAAGCAGCTGACCTAGTTTTAAAGATGCATTCCAGGTAAGACAATTTTTATTTAGCTACATTGGTCCAACTTGGACCCATGTAAGTGCAGTATATACTGTATGTGCCGTACCTGTGGGATCCCTCTGGAAGCTGGAAATATTACAGAGATCTCTACTAGCTTTCAGATCCTTTGCTGAACAGCTGCCCTTCTGCAGTGTGAGCAAAGTGGGTCGCTCTCTTGGTGCGGGTGCCATTTAACACCATTTTCTGAATGAATGCAAAGTGTTCTTTAATTGAACGGGGTGGAGAGGTTAGGCAATAACATTATGATCGCCATCTAGTCCATTTAGAGAACACGTTGCATTCAGTGAGAAAATGCAAAGTGTTCTCTGAATGGTTCCCGTGCTGAGCGAGCAACGTCCTTTGTTCAACATGCAGCAGGCAAGATGGTCGGCATGGGGATCAAAAACTAGAAGAGCTCGCTATAGTTGTGGTGTCAACTACAGTCAATTCCAGATCCCACAGGTATGGCACATACAGTGGGTATAGAAACGTATCCCCACCCCACCTTGATCACACTTTGCTGCTTTTGCAGCCTAAAAGGAAGACTGATTGTTTTTGTTTTATCCAGCTGTATTTACTAGTGCAACAAAGATATCACAGAGTTGGAAGAAGGATCACCCCCCCCCCCCCCCCCCATGTTAGTATTTTGTTGGACCACATTTTGCTTTAAATTGCAACCTTTAGTGTATTGGGATTTGTCTCTACTAACTTTGCACATCTAGACTTTGCAATATTTGCCCACTCTTCTTTGCAGAACTGCTCAAGTTCAGGTAAATTTGATGGTGACCGTTTGTGGACTTATCTGACCACCTTAAAATGTTTGTAAAGACTAGTTTAAAAACAAACAAAAAAACAAAAAAAAAACAAACATGTTATACTTACCTGATCTATGCAGTTGGTTTTGCACAGAGCAGCCCAAATTTTCCTCTTCTAGGGTGCTCCCCCTCCTGTTGAGTGCCCCCACAGCAAGCAGCTTGCTATGGGGGGGGCACCTGAGCTGAGCAGCAGCTCCGTGTGTCCATTCAGACATGGAGCTGCTGTTCTCTCCCCTGATTGGCGAACTGACTTAGACTGACAGCCACAGGAGCCAATGGTGCCACTGCTGTGTCTAGGCCAATCAGAAGGGAGAGTCCTGGACAGCCGAGGGATTTGTGGACATCGCTGGACAGAGATGGGGCTCAGGTAAGTATTGGGGGGTGCTGGGACGGCTGCTACACACAGAAGGCTTTTTAACTTAAAGGGGTTGTAAATCCTGGTGGTTTTTCTCCTTAAACCATTCTATGCATTAAGGTGAAAAACCTTCTGTCATGCTGCAGCCCCCCAGACCACCAGGATCGAGCACACCAACTATGGCTGGTGTCTCGTGTCCTGATTGGATAGATTGATAGCAGAACAGCCATTGGATCCCGCTGCTATCAAATCCAACGACGCGGGCCCGAGTCCTGCTGTCTGTGTCAATAGATACAGCAGCAGCGGGACATGGGAGCACACCTGCACGGGTGTCTTGAAGGAGAGCGCTTCTCTGACGGGGCACTCGAGAAGAGGAGGAGCCACCAGCACTGCTGAGGGACCCCAGAAGAGGAGGATCAGGGATACTCTGCAAAACCAACTGCACAGTGGAGGTATGTTTTTTATTTAAAAAAAAAAACAAACAAAAAAAAAGGGTTTAGCAACCCTTTAATGCATAGAATGGACAAAAAACCTTCTGCCTTTACAACTCTTTTAAAATGCACCTGGAAGATTCTAAGGCCACATGGAAAAAGGCGTTATGGTTAGATTAGACTAAAATTGAGTGATTTGGCCCCAACGTCAAATGATATGTCTGGCGGAAATCCAACACAGCTCACTATCCAAATAACACCATTCCTACAGTAAAGCACTTGTCAAGATAGAAGGAAAATGAATGGGGCAAAATATCATGAAATTCTTGAGGAAAATCTGCCAGAAAGTTGTCAATGAGAAGAAGGATGACCACCCAACATGACAATGACCCAAAGCACACAGCAAAAATGACCACACAGTGGTGCAAAGTGAAAAAGGTGAATGTCCTTGCATGGCCTAGTCAGAGCCCAGACTTAAACCCCATTGAGAATCTGTGGAATGACTTGAAGACTGCAGTCCACAAATAGTCACCAACAAATTTAACTGAATTTAAGCAGTTCCGCAAAGAAGAGCGGGCAAATATTGCAAAGTCTAGATGTGCAAAGTTAGTAGACATATATACTAAAGGCTGGAATTAAAGCAAAGGGTGGTTCAACAAAATAATGACACAATGAGGGGTGCTTCTTTTTCCAACTCAGTGATTCTGTTTTTTTATTTTTTTCTGACATGTTGGTGCTCTCTCTCACTTGGATGTTATAAGTTGCACTAATAAATACAGCTGGATAAACCAAATACGTTGTCTGTCTTCCTTTCAGGCTGCACAGCCTGGCTGACAGACCCGCCCGACAGACAGACCCGCCCGACAGACAGACCCGCCCGATGACCGGACTTGCCTGCACACGATCACACCAAAGTCCGACGGATTCTTACGTGATGACGTACACCGGACTAAAATAAGGAAGTTGATAGCCAGTAACCAATAGCTGTCCTAGCGTCGGTTTTTGTCCGTCGGACTAGCATACAGACGAGCGGATTTCTGGGTCCGGCGGAGTTACGACGTAAAGATTTGAAGCAAGTTCTAAAATCTAAAGTCCGTCAGATTTGTGACTGGAAAAGTCAGCTGAAAGTCCGGGGAAGCCCACACACAATCGGATTGTCCGCCAGATTTGGTCCGTCGGCGTCCGTCAGCCTTTTGTAGCCGAAAAGTCCGACCGTGTGTAGGCCCCATAAGGAGTCCTTGCTGAGAACCATGAATGAATCTCACCTGATGTCTTCTTGGTCGACCTCAGTATACCTCAGGTTAACGAAGGTGATGTATCTGTCCTTTAAGTATTGTGGATCTCTCTTCACACTGGAGGCCTGCTGGAATCCTGGAGCCAGCTGTCTGACTAAAGTTCTCTCGTGGTCAGAGAGCCAGACAACCTGGGGGGAAACAAGCATCAAGACATCCTCACTCACAGGAAGTCAACACAACTAAAAGTCCTGGTTATACATAACCATTGTTTCATCAACAATGCAGAGTAGGACAGAGCCTCCTTAAAGTGGTTGTAAAGCCACTTGCAAAGTCGCTCTGATCCCCTCTGTTAAATAATGCTATGTTCCCCTGTGTGTGATTTTTTTTTTTAAAAAGCCGCTGTGTACCTTATTCCATAGCACCGATCAGTGCTCACGTGACCGCTCGGCTCTCTCCTCTCCCAGGCTGACAGCTACAGTGGGAGAGGGTGAGAACTCCCACTGATGTCCGCCGGGAGGGGGAGAGAAGTGGAGAGAGCCGTCACTTGAGCACCGATCAGCGATATGGAAGAAGGTACACAGAGGCTTTTTCTTTTTAAATCACACACACTGGGGAACATGGCATTATATAACAGAGGGGATTGGAGAGAGTTTACACTTGTATTTTATCATAAGGAGGGGAGGGTACAGGGAGCTGACAGGCAGGGAGGGAAAGGGAGTGGGGGGACAGAGGAGGACAGCGCATGGCTGCAGATGACGGAGGCACATAAACTGATAACAGTGTCAGGGCTCAGCAGCCATGATAAACCGTGGTCAGTTTACAGAGGGAAGGGCAGAACCAGCCAGGTATTTCAGGTGATAGAAGGGGCCAAATGACACAGCACAAGCATTGTGCTATATAACATGCTTTAAAGAAACATGATCTATTTTTTTTTTTAGGGTTACAAAGACTTTAAACCCTGGGCCTTTAAAGTGGAATATCGGGTAATAAATAAAAATGGGCAAACAGGCAGGATTTTTAATGCAGAAGAGACATGATTTGTCTCTTCTGTATTAAAACTACCTACCTGCTTGTACATGCAGCTCACTGTGAAAATTCAGCAATGCCGAAGTCGACAGAACTGATATCATCCCTGCACAGCCAATGAAAGCGGCCGGCGTTAAATACCCAGAAGCCGGTCACTTAAATAAGTCAGCAACTTGCAGGGAGCTCCAGGGTGTTGCATCATTGGAGCCAAGGTGAGTATATTTCTGCCTTAAGGGGCTCTGAAAGACGGACAAAGAAGGCAAGTTACTGATCATGTGATCGCCTCATTGGTCACATGATCGGGACCCCTGCCCAGCAGCTCACCGATTGTAAATGGTGACCGGGAATAGTCAATGACAGCTCATTCCCTGTGCTGAGAGCGGCGAGCTGTGAGCATGCACTCAGCACAGAACAGTGGAGTAGGCTGATGGATGTGTGTGTAACTGGCATTAAGACCCCCTCACCGTGGGCAGGCATATGTGCATCACAACTGCGGTAATAGGTTAAGAGTTTTAAGTTACGGGTCTATTTTATCTCATTTTTAATAGGTGCACAATCGTTATTGTAGAGTTGAGCTTTAGCACCAATACTAAAGTAGAACAGATTTGGTTTTGGTACAAACAATTGGAAGGTCCGACCAATATTCCTCATTTTTTTCCCTTTCCATGTGACAAGAATATCTACACAAGAAAAAAAAAAAACAAGCTTGTTTGAAGTTCATGCTCACAGCATCCAACATACTCAACAAATAAGCATGTACACTCACTGAACAATGTGGAACTCTGTGCTAATATTGGCCTGGCATCTATGTGTCTCAGCAAAAATGGAGATTCATCAGACCAGACTACATTTCTGTAGTATTTAACTGTCCAGGTGAGTCTGTGCCCACTGCACCCTCAGCTTTCTGGCTGATGGGAGTAGAATCGATGTGGTCTTCTGCATTTGTAGTCCAGTCGCTTCAAAGTTTGACATGTTGTGCATTCTGAGATGCTTTCTGCTCACCACAGTTGTAAAGAGTGGCCATCTGAGTAAACGGAGCCTTTTTTGTCAGCTTGGAACCAGTCTGGCCATTGTCCTTAACAAGGCGTTTCTGTTCGCAGAACTGCCTCTGCCACACTGGATGGTTGTTTTTTACCCCATTCTGGGTACATTCTAAAGACTGTTGTGCATTAATATCTTAACTGCCTCTGTCAGCCAAGGTTCCATAGAATCCTAAGAATCCAGAGGTTGCTAGGGGTTCCATGAGCTGTGGCTGGTTGACATTCCTTTAGATGGTGCCTCCATAGTTCCTGGGTCAGTGCTACTTGAAAGTGCCAGTTGCATGACACCAATGATCTTTTTAGCAATCTATAAGGTTGGTATTGTGACCACTACTTTAAGGGGGCATTCTTCTCACTGACTACTAATGTAAGAGGTATTTTCCCACCTACCCCAATTAATTTGTTTGTGCAGCGGTTCCAAGACCTAAGCATGTATCGGTTCCTCAGCGGTAAAAAAAAAAAAAAAAAAAAAAAAAAAAAAAGGAAAAAAAGGAAAAAAAAAAAAAAAAAAGGGTTGATAAAGGCTGTCCTAGAGTTGTCTTTCAGAACCAAAAAACTGAAAACCCTGCTAAATCTGGCAGCAATGGACATGAAAAACAAACTAAGCTTAATTTATGACTTTTCCACCATTTTTGGCCTGTGTTACTATAAACTATATTACCAAAAATATTGGGATGCCTGCCTTTACACGCACAAGAACTTTAATGGCATCCCAGTCTTAGTCCGTAGGGTTCAATATTGAGTTGGCCCACCCTTCGCAGCTACAACAGTTTCAACTCTTCAAAGTTTAGGAGTGTGTCTAAAGGAATGTTTGACCATTCTTCCAGAAGCGCATTTGTGAGGTCAGGCACTGATGTTGAACCCTACAGATTAAGACTGGTATGCCATTAAAGTTCATGTGTGTGTAAAGGCAGGCGTCCCAATACTTCAGGTAATATAGTGTATGTGTTGTCCAGAGATTCTGTTTGCATAGATCAGATGGTCACTATGGCTAACAGAAATAGTTCCTCTTAGGGCATTTGTATTAGAGGTCTAGGGATTGCAAGAGGTTTCTTGAGCTGTGGCTAACTGACCTCCCATTTTATGGTGTATAGTTCCAGGTCCAAAGCTACTTGGCAGAGCCATCTACATAATGCCAATTTTTTCTTTTTAACTGTGGTTGCAGGAAAGAAACTGCATCATCTACAGCCTGTCTAACATTTACCTTCAAAATAGCAGTGGCAGAAATCCCTAAGTCTACAAAAGCCATGTCGTCAGCCGAAACATCAGTACCTAAAGCTGATCTGAGGCTTGGTTGGTCTTTTATGGACAGTATGAGACACAATAACACTCACCTGCTGCTGTGGAATTCCAGACTGTAGGACGGTGTTAACAGTAATGTTAATATAATCCCCATAGTGAGGATGGTCAGATGGGACCGAGTGGACTTTCAGTAGGATAGACGTGTTCCCTTCCTTCACCAACTCCAAGAGTTCAGTTAGCCTGCAGACGGACTGGTTCCCAGCCACAGTGACGTCAATGGCAGGAAGGGAGCTGACAGTCCAGAAGGGGTCGTTCTAAAGTTCAGAGAAGCACAAAAGGAGGACAGTAAGGTACATTTTGAAAAAAAAACGACAACGGATTGGCAAGATGCAGGAAAAAGGCCATCTACGTCAAACCGGAACAACCATCCCTGAACAAGGATGGAACCTTTTGACACCATCTGCCTTCCACATACAGTGTTTAATATCTCTACCTTGATGATTTGATAAGTAAAACTTTTAGATCTGTTTATCAAGGGATTAACACTTATGCAAACTTACTGACAAGGATGGGATTATGTAACTAGAAGGTGGGTTCCACAATTTTCAAACCTCCCATCCTGCTCTTGTACAATCAACACCTGCATTTTCCATGGTATTTGGGTTAAGGGGTTGGTGACACCATTTGAATGTGACCACACCCACAAGAAAATCATTTTAGATTAAGATAAAAATAATAAAATGTGATAACATAGTCCTATGCATGTGTGAGGTTGTAGCCACTGATCCATTTATTCTGTGCAAATTCACAAGCACTGATCTCTCTCCTGCCCCTGTTGTAAGGGGCGAGGGGAGGGATCAGCACTGTAAATAATCTCATGCAATTGCAGTGATGACCAATCACAGCGATCACATGGTACCCAGCCAGTGTCCCTTTGTATCCAGCTTTCTTATGATGATCACCTGGCAAATTGGCCACCGAGGTCTCTATATCCAATGATGATACCGGGTTAATAAAGGACCACTGATAGACATACAGTGGTAGATAAGCAGCTAAAGTGTATGTAAACCTTTACAATGAGCTGCTCTTATTTGCTCATTTTTGGTCTGTTAAATTTACCATTGAAAGCATTTTGTCGTAGGTTTAATAAAAAAAAAAAAAAAAACAACATTCTGTTGATCCTGCCAGAAATTTAGTGGACTGCACTTTGCAATGTTATGTCAATACACTGAACTAAAAAAAAAAAAAAAAATACCTCTTATATTATGAAGAGAAGAAAGGGGGTGTCTGTATTCCTGTCCTAGGGTGAAAACACTGCCCCTCCATATACACAGTACAGTGAGGGAGCCTTGTTACCCTGGGGCAGAAAGTGCGTTACTGGATGGATCATCAGGTGAATATAAAAGGAAAGAAAACCTAATAAAAAAAAAAAAACTAAAACAGCAATCACATCTAAGAATTGGTAAGTTGCAACATGTTTGCTTTTGGGTTTAATACTGCTTAAAGTATTGTTGCCCTCATTTGAAGAGAACCTCTTCAACCACTTGCTTACGAGGGCACTTTCACCCCCTTCCTGACCAGACCAATCTTCAGCTTTCTGCGCGGTCGCACTTTAACCACTTAAGGACTGCAAGGATTTGCCCCTTATTGACCAGGCCATTTATCGTGATACGCCACTGTGCCGCTAACAATTGCGCGGTCGTGCGATGTTGTACCCAAACAAAATATATGTCCTTTTTTCCCCACAAATATAGCTTTCTTTTGGTGGTATTTTTTGCGCTAAAAAACAAAAAAAAGCAACAATTTTGAAAAAAAATTTTTTACTTTTGCTATAATGAATAGCCAAAAAAAAAAAATTCACCAGTTTAGGCCAATATGTATTCTTCTACATTTTTGGTAAAAAAAAAAAAAAAATTGCAATAAGCATATATTGATTGGTTTGCGCAAAGGTTATAGCGTCTACAAAATAGGGGATAGATTTATGGAATTTTTATTTATTTTTTACTAATAATGGCGGCAATCTGCGATTTTTAGCAGGACTGAGACATTGCGTCGGACAGATCGGACACTTTTTTGGGACCAGTGACATTTATACAACGATCAGAGCTAAAAATAGCCACTGATTACTGTATACATGTCACTGGTCGGGAAGGGGTTAACACTAGGGGGCGATCAAAGGGTTAAGTGTTCACTAGGGAGGTGTTTCTAAGACCCCATACAAACTATACAACTTTTGTTGTCAGATTTCCTTTAGATTTACCAAAACCATGTAGTGCAAGGGCCTGACTGATTGCAGATTGAAACTCTTAAAGTTTGACCTCATATTATATAGTTTTGGTAAATCTAAAGGAAAAAAATCTACAGAAAATTGGACAGTGTGTATCCAGCTTAACTGTGGGGGGAGTGTACAGACTGGAGGAGAAAGATTGCTGTTCCTGATCACTAGGGACAAATCTCTCTCTACTCCTGTCAGAATGGGGATCTGTCTGTTTACGTTGACCGATTCCCATTCTGGCTCTCTGAGGAGCGATCACGGGTGGCTGGCATTGACTCCGGCGTTGTGCCATGGGCGCGCGCCCCCAGTCGCTCTTAGATGCCGACATACACCAACGGCCAACCTGCCAGAGTATAATGATGGCATCTGGTCGGTAAGCAGTTAAATGACAATTGCGTGGTCATGCAATACTGTACCCATGACATTTTTTGCTGTTTTTTTTTTTTTTGAGACAGAGCTTTTGGTGGTATTTATTCACAGCTGGGTTTTTTTATTTTTTGCTAAACAACCATAAAAAGACCAAAAAATTTGAAAAAAATAAAATATGTTCTTAGTTTCTGTTATAAGATTTTGCAAATAAGTAATTTTTTTTCTTTACTGATGTGCGCTGATGAGGCTGCACTGATAATCAGTGTAAATGTCTCCTGTCACAGGATGGTCGGTTATCAGCTTTCCTTTGCTCACACAGTGACAGCTCTGAGGAAAGGAAATGCTGATAACCGGCATTTGTGTACATGTGATGAGCTGTGATTGAACACAGCTGATCACATAAGATCTATAGAAAGTACAGGCCGGCAACTCGACAGCTTCTCCATAGAAAATATTTATTTGAGCATTACAGCAATAACATCATCCAAAAATACTCACGTGTTTCGGCCTTAGGCCTTCATCAAAAGCAACTTGGTGCTTTTGATGAAGGCCTAAACGTGTCAGCATTTTTGGATGATGTTATTGCTGTAATGCTCAAATAAATACTTTCTATGGAGAAGCTGTCGAGTTGCCGGCCTGTACTTTCTATGGGTCTTTTGTGAGCTTAAATAGCCAGAGTAACGACTACTCTACACACCAACTATACTACATAGCGGTAGAGCTTGGGTGAGTTTTTCTACAGCTGATCACATGGTAAAGGGCCGCTGTGAATGGCCCTTTACCTTGATCTGTGATCAGCTGTGTCCGAAAGACACAACAATCACAGAGGGCATGTAGGGGGTGGCAATAGACGCTGTAGCCGTCTTTCCACTATAGTGTGGTCAGCAAATGGTTAAAAAAAAAATGGAGGGGTTGGCGGCAGGGACATTGTCAGTAAAGAAACACATTGTCCTGTTACCTTCAAAAACCAATCCCCAGCGTTCAATCTCTCAAGGATGGTCCAGTTAAGCATGGATGATGGTTCTGAAGCCAACTCAGGAAAGACCCGTTCGATGTTTGTGGTTCGTCGGAGGGTGCCATCGTGCATGAGAAATGGAATTCCGTCATGGCTGGAGGAAAAGACAAACACTTGTCATGGCCAGTTCACAAAAGTATTCTTTAGAGCCCAACTCCAGGCTCTGTGTTGTTCCGACACCACCACCCCTGCTTCCAAGACCCTGCCATCTTTAATTATATCTTTTTTTTTTCCATCTTCTCTCCACAAAGTGGTGCAAATGAACCGGTTTCCAGACTAACACCAACATATACTTATTCTGAACAAGCAGTAAGAGAGCTTAAAAGAAAAGCCCTCTGTAGCTATAGGCATGGTGAATAAATATGTCTTCCAGGGTCAAGACAGAGGCACAGAAATCTTGGCTCTTTTCTTATTACGTTATATTACAACAAAATCTTGTTGTCAGGCCATACAACAAAGTTCAGGCGTATGGTGCAGTTCTGGATTATATGCAGGAGACCCAAAGGGGGTTCTGGGCAATTAGCTGTGGGCTCCTACTGAAAGCTATGGGAGGCTCAGTTCACACTGCCACGACTTGGGATCCGACTTGCGAGTCACTAGACTTCAGTAGTGGTCCCTACTAAAGTAGCTCCGATGTTATTAAAGGTTCCTATACTACTTCAATGAGACTTTTATCCGACTTGTCCCCATAGACTTTTATGGAAGTCGGATCTTCATCTACATTGATGTGATTGAGATCCAACATTACAGGAAGATCACCCAGGCATTTCCCGAAAGTCTCTTCCAAGTCACATCAAGCAGTACTCAAGTAGCTAGGAAGTTGCCTGGCAGAGTCACACCATAAGGCAGTGTGAACCGAGCCTGACCGTTCTGGCAGCTAATCAAGGGTGCTCACCTGCGGGTGATCAGTTCCACTCCCACGCTGCCATCCCCGGCCTCACCTGTTTTCCCAGTTCTCTCCTACTCCATCAGGGAGCATGGGGCTGTGTTAAAGAGGAACTTCAGCCTTTCCTCTCCCATTTCATTCCCCCCTGCATACCTGATATACTGTGTTCTGCACAGTAATGATACTCACCTAGCCAGCAGATCCATTGTTGAGCTGCTGGGATCCTCCCTCTCTGCAGCCACTGCCAGCCCTTCCGGGTGTAGGCACCACTAGGCCCACCATCCCTCCACCTTAGTGAATAGAACTGAAGTCATACATCCCAGGAGGCACTAAGTAATTTGCCTAGGCGAACTCTGGAAGTTGGGTGGTGGGCTGAGCCTTTTAAGCCAGGAAAAAAAAAAAAAAAAAAAAAAACACACAATAAACAAATAGGTCAGCTTTAAGCGGTTGGGTTGGCCACCCACAACGGAGGAACATCCTTTCCCTAATCTCCTCTGTGAAGAAGATGGAGGCGACGAGGATTTTAAGTCACTTCTGGTTTCAGTGTTGTGGGAAAATATATTAAGTCTTCATACAGAGTACTTGTCAATGTCCAAAGCTATCAGAAAGTAGGTGTAATAAAAATACAATTTAAAAAACAAAAAAAACACTACCAAGCCACTGTGCACATGCAAATGCACATTTAAGTCTAGCACACATATCTAAACAGTGAATGAACTACACATGAGGCATCGCCAGGAATATTGGAGTGTGGCAATAATTCTAGCCATAGCTCACGCTTAACTCTAAATTGATAACCTGTAAAGACTTTTAAAGCATCATGTATGGACATTTTTAGGTATCATAGTCTGCCAGCATTTCACAGGCACGTGCAATTCGAAATCTTGAATTGTTTGGCATCAGTAGATTAGCTTCTCTGGAACGCAAACGACCATAGATGGATCAAAATTTGTCTGGTCCCTGCTGAACCGGCCGCATTTTGATCCACCTTTAGCCAGCCTAACGCGTCTTCCTCTTTCTTACATTGGGGAAGGGGTGGTGGGAGTTGTGAGAGGTATTAGCAGTTTATAGAGGAATAAACAATAGTTTGAAATGTTCTGTATTTTTCTTAGTCCGATAGCTACTATCCAAGGACTAATAAGCTGCAATATTTAAAATTTTTGTTCTTGGGGTTTAGATTTCATTTAATCACTTCACCTCCAGAAGATTTACGTCCCCCCCCCCCCCCCTTTTACGACCAGGCCATTTTTTGCGATATGGCATCGCGTTGCTTTAAAAACTTCTGGCATTTGTTTACAAGTCAAAATCAGTATTTTGTTGCTAGAAAATTACTTAGAACCTCCAAACATTATATATAAAATATAATATAATATAATATATATATATTTATATATATTTTTAGCAAAGACTTTGGAGAATAAAATGGCAGTCATCACAATATTTTATGTCAATCTGTATTTGTGCAGGGGTCTTTAAACTATTTTTTTTGGAAAAGATACACTTCACTTCAAAAAAAAAAAACTAAATAAAGTTAGCCCAATTTTTTTTGTATATTGTGAAAGATGATGTTTTGCTGAGTAAACAGTTGCCTAACATTTTAGGATTGTGCACGCGCATGGTATGGCGACAAACTATGGTACTTAAAAATCTCCATAGTCGACGCTTGAAATTTTTTTTTTTTAACATTTACCAGTTTAGAGTTAGAGGTGGTTTGCTAGAATTATTACTCTGACGATCGTGGCGATACCTCAGATGTGTGATTTGAAAACCGTTTACAAGTACGCGGGGACGGGGGCGCTTTGAAAAATTTAAATTTTATAAAAGATCCCAAACCCCTCCACTGCACTTAAAGGTATTCAAAGCGCAAAAAATCAACATTTTTGAATACTGTGTATTTTAAATCTGCGCTGTTGGCAGCCGAGTAAACCGGAAGTGACGTGACGTCGCTTCCGGGTTACTACATCAGAGACCCGACCAAAGCCAATTTCGGCTTTGTCCGGGTCTCCGGCCAGCTGGCGGACGTGACGGCTGGTTGCTTGGGTCTCCCAGTGGGACGGGAGAACGGGTGGAGCAGCAAAAGGCGGCTGGAGGGGGGTGGGCGGACGTGTGAACGGGCAAGTAGCTGCTTAGCCGCATCGGTTGTTATCATTTGAAAGCCGACCGCCAGCTCTAAAAATCGGTACAGGGGTGGATCCTGCAGCTATCACCCCGGTATAACCACTTCCTCAAAAGGACGTACAGGTACGTTGTTTTGCGGGAAGTAGTTAACTGACAATTGCGCAGTCATACGACGCTTTACACAAAAAAAGAAATTTATGTTCTTTTTTTTACCCACAAATAGAGCTTTCTTTTGGTGGTATTTGTTCACCCCTGCGTTTTTTATTTTTTGCGCTATAAACAAAAAAATCCCACAATTTTGAAGACAAAAAAACAAAAACCTTTTACTTTCTGCTATAAAACATATCCAAAAAAAAGTAAAAGAATTAAAATATCTTCAAAAATGTTGGCAAATATGTATTCTGCTACATATTGATAAAACAAAAATAAAATAAAATCACAATAAGTGTTTATTGATTGGTTTGCGCTAAAGTTATAGCGTCTACAAACTATGGGATATATTTATGGAATTTTTACTCATTTTTTTTTACTAGAAATGGCAGCGATCAGTGACTTATAGCGGGACTGCGATACTGTGGCGGACAAATTGGACACTGGCACTTTTGACAGTTTTTTGGACCAGTGACACGAATACAGTGATCAGTGTTAAAAATATGCACTATCACTGCACTAATGACACTGGCTGGGAAGGGGTTAACATCAGCGGTAATCAAAGGGTTAACTGCGTGTCTAGCCAGTGCTTGTGTACTGTGGTGGTGGGGGGGGGGGGTGCTTTTACTAGGGGAAGGCATTAATCCATGTTCCTGCTTTGCAGGAACACAGGATCAATGCCTTCCCTACTGACAGGCAGATCGCCATCCTGTCTCTCTGCCTAATGATCGGCGGGTGCCTGCGGACATCAAGTCCATGGTACCTTCAGGTCAGCTCCTGCTGTGTATAATCACATCGGGAGCGAGTTGGCGGCGGCATGCATGTGCGCCCTAGACCCGGAAGCACAGGATCAAGTACTAGGTATGTGATCCTGTGCAGCAGAGCCGCCGTATATGTAAGTTATATGGTTGGCAAGTGGTTAAGGGAAGAGGGTGAGGCTGTAAGTGCAGGGGGTGGCCATGCTAGCACTTTACATTCTAGAGAGATGGGATAGATTATCTAAACAGAAAGCGGTGCTTGCCATGACCTGTGCTTCGGTAAAGACTGGAAAGAATTGATATATAAAGACATTTTCTATTAGTACTTCCTTACCTTACCGTGACATCTGCCTCCAGGCCGTAAGTTTTATGTTCTAACGCCTTTTTAAAAGACAATATTGTGTTTTCCGGTGCAAGCTGAAATGAAAAACATGGCTCTTTTTATTACTCTTAATAATAAAATATATATAAACCCTAAAAATGATCTCTTATTTGCCATCATTTAGTCTATTAAATATACCTCTGACAATATACCACTATTCCCAGCCATCTCTGACTTAAAAATACCTTCCCGTGTGTTAGAGATTAGGGGAAGGGTTCTGCAGCCCTAACGCACTCTCTTTCCTAGGGTGACAACGTTGCTCCTCTAAAGATACAGTATAGTGAGTGAGCGCTGTCATCGTAGAACAGAAAGTGTGTTACTGTGAACTGGCCCCACCGATCTGTCAGAAATCCAGTGTGCGCCTAACATCTTGATACAGCCGACAACTTTGCATCTCCTGCACTTACATTTCAAGCAGTATTCTAAGTAATGTCTGCCAGACTACAGGAGTGAGCCCATCCCCCACCTTTAAGTGCACTTCCCTCTGCTGCCTTGACTCATAAGAGCCTGACCACACACTGGGGGAGATTTACTAAAACGGGTGCACACAGAATCTGGTGCAGCTGTGCCTAGTAACCAATCAGCTTCCAGGTTTTATTGGCAAAGCTTAATTGAACAAGCTGAAGTTGGAAACTGATTTGTTACTAGGCACAGCTGCACCAGATTCTGTGTGCACCAATTTTAGTAAATGTAGCACCCTCTACCAATAGGTAGGTGCTAGTAATAGGATTTTTTACTAGATAGACTGACAGCACAGGTACATATAGGCGGGCCTATGCTGCAAGCTAGGCTTGTCAGTTTTGATCTGGGTGCTGGGAGTGGTCAGAGTAGCAGTGGGTGTGGCCACCTGTGCTCTGGTTCTGAGGCACCTCCCCTGCTTTCAGGGAGAATGTTCTGGAAGAGGGGCAGGGCCTGGAACTGGAGTGGCAGGCAGCTAATATGGGAGCCCTGACCAATCCCCAACTGGAATTGGCAGGGGGAAGGCCTCCTATATAAGCTGAAGTAACATGCCAATGGGGGGAGTTGTCAGCTGTGTGACATGGAGAATGGAATACTAGACAGCAGCAGGAGGGCACCCCTATCTGGGGGGGTGCGCCGATCGCAGGAGAAGGCCCAGGGAGAACTGAGAGGGAACTTCGCCTTTACACGGTCATTGGCGATGTCCTTATCACCCAGTCATTGATAAGGATCTCCAGGAGCAGAGGGGCAGGTGAAGCTGTCGGAACGTATGGTCTGGTCAAGTTCTCCATCAAGGACTCAGGGCAGAGAAAGGTCGAGTGTACCACAGTGGAGGGCTGGATGTGCCAGGAAGTCTGTGAGGGAACTTTGCTTCTAAACTTAGTGAAGTTCTCATCATTACACGGTCAATGATGAGGAGTCCTGGATCAGATGAGAGACTGTGGGGATGTGTGTCAAATCAATGTGGCCTGAGGGCAAAGGATTTGCAAGCTGGGTTAGCTGGGAACAGTAGTCCACTGTCCAACATACGCTTTTAAACTTACTAGGCCTCCAGGGAGAGATGCTGCAGGCCTCTGGCCTAGTAGCAGCGAGCAACCAGAGCCAGCTTAAGGAACTATTCAGAGTGGGTCCTTCTTGCTTACAGAAGATGTGACATTACTTTACTTCAGGATAAGTTTTGTGCAGGAGAGGAGTTCTGGGAACATCACCCTTACACTGTCAAGAGTGATGTCCTCATCCTTACACAGTCATGGGTGAGGAAGTCCTGGAAGCATTAGTCTGCGGGAGTTAAGCAGAGGAGGAGCAACAGTCTGCATGGTGATGCAGGAGAAAGATCATAGCAATTAAACATGCACATCATCTTTTCTAGCTCTAATTATGTGCTAATTTGTGAAATCCTTAAAGTATGATGGCGAAATGAACTATCCTATGGGCATCTCATATACCCATTTCCCCCAACCAAGTTGTACCCCCCAATAAACAAAAACAAAACCAGCAAAAGAAGCCATTGTCTCTGAAAGTGATATATAGGAGTCTGGCAGCGGGGTGAATTGGTGGATGTTTGTTACTAGTGGCAACTACACCGAACACCGCTACATAAATCTCCCCCCGCTGTGTGTAGGGAAAGATCTTGGGAAATGTACAAACCCCAATTCCATAAAAGTTGGGATGCTGTGTAAAATCTATATAAAAGCAAAAAATGCAATGATTTGCAAATCTTATAAACCCATATTTTATTCACAAGAGAAATTAGAAAACATATCAAATGTTTAAACCGAGAAAGTTAAGAAAAAATAAGGAAACTGAAATTGGTGGCAGCAATAAGTCTCAAAGAAGTTGGGACAGGGCAACAAAAAACTGGCAAAGAAAATGGTACAAACAAGGAAGAGCTGGAAGAACATTTGCAACTAATGAGGTTAACTGGCAACAGGTCAGTAACATGATTGGGTGTAAAAAGAGCATCTTAGAGAGTCAGGGTGTCTCAAATAAAAATGGACAGAGGTTCACCAATCTGTAAAAAGCTGAGTTTAAAATGTTACATTTCAGAACATTTTTCCTCAATGTAAAATTGCAAAGACTTTAAATATACAGTACCATCATCTACAGTACATATTGTCAAAAGATTCCAAGAATCTGGAAGAATCTGTGTGCAAGGGAAAAGGCTGAAACACAGTATTCGGCGCTGCATTAAAAACAGGCATCATTCTGTGATTGACATCACTGCATGGGCTCAGGAATATTTACAAAAAACACTGTCTGAAAACAAATCACCGTGCCATCCAAAAATGCAAGATAACGCTCTATAATGCAAAGAAGAAACCATATCTGAACATGAATCAGAAACGCTGCTGTCTTCTCTGAGCCAAAGCTCATTTAAAATGGTCTGTTGCAAAGTGGATTAAAGCCTGCATCTGGAAGGGCATCATCAATGCTGAAAGATATATCCAAGATAGAGCACCATAATGCTTCAATCCAGATAATGTCTTTCAGGGAAGGCCTTGAATATTTCAGGACAATGATGTCACAGGTAGTAATAAAAGCAGTTTCACGCTAAAGGAAAAAGAAAAATGAATGGGACAGAGAGGGAGAGAGCATAGGGAAGGGTCATGCCTATACAAATTCTTTGACGAGGAAACAAATTCTTATCAACATCTTGTTTTTAGATAAAACACGTTAAGATTTACCTAAACGTCCCATGCCCAAGTCTAGCTGGGTATGCATATCAATATACCATACAATGTCCTGCATCAAATTCAAACAAAAATGCCATTTGCAGTTGAATTTGTGGACGGCCACTCGATCTACATACGTCTCTGGATTTCTCAGGGCTCCATATTCTCTCTAAATAAGAAAATTACTTGAGATCATCTTTTTAGCTGGATCTTTCCACAGCTGGTAACAGGAGAAACGTCTATCTTACCAACACTCCACAATATTGTTCAAGACTTTTCTGGCATCGGGTGAGGCTAATAAGAGACTTGGTTTAAAATTCATCTAACATTCCAGGGAAAAACTACTTTGTTTCACGTATTCAGTCTCTCCACAGCTGAACAGACTTTATCTCAAATTTTTTTTGCTGCAAAGCATTTTCAATAGTAAGTCTATAATGACAGACAAACGTTCGGTAACTTGACCACGTAGCCACCTTACAAATTTGATCTGGGGTGGCACCAGCTTTTTCTGCCCATGTAGTGGCCAGAGCTCTAGTAGAGTGTGCTCGAATTTCCACCGGGGGAGACAATCCCATCTGGGAGTAAGCTTCCAAAATAGCTAATTTAAGCCATCTAGCAATTTACCCCTTTGCTTGGTGGCCCTTTTTGTTGCCAGAAAAAAAACAGTCCGAAGACCTAAGCCTTTTGTTACTTCCAGGTAACGCAACAGGATTCTTCTCACATCTATTTGTAAAATACTTTCCTTTTCCCCC
The DNA here is from genome assembly GCF_042186555.1 of Aquarana catesbeiana. NCBI lineage: Eukaryota > Metazoa > Chordata > Amphibia > Anura > Ranidae > Aquarana > Aquarana catesbeiana. The sequence goes on from NC_133325.1 coordinate 52,823,147, forward strand.
AAAGGGTTTGAGCAAAAGTTTGGTAGGATGATCCCCTGCAACAGGTTATGAACTGTCGCTACTTTTGGCAAAAACCCAGGTCCGTTTTAAGTATAATCGTATCTGGGTAAACAGACAAAAAAAGGTTCTTCAACTGAGTGTGCAGTTCACCGATGTGATTGCAACTAGAAATACGGTCTTGAAAGCTAGATTTCTTAAAGAAATTGATTGTAGCGGTTCAAAAGGTTCCTCTGTGAAGGCCTTTAGAACCACTGACAGATCCCACTTTGTAAAATGCTTAGCAGGAGCTGATCTGGATCTAGCAAGTGCCTTAAAAAATCTTGCAAAGATTCTGAAGAAATTGGTTTCCCCAGAACAACCCCCCCCCCCCCCCCCCCAAGAACCTCCACCTTAAGGGTACTAACTGCAAGCTCTCTGGAAGGGGCAATAAAAAAAAAAAGGTGACCGTAAAGATTGAGTCCATACGAAATCTTCTGACTAGGACTGACTTGTTCAGTGGTTTCAAGTTGAGGATTAAACGAAAACTTCTGGATGACTTCTTGATGACATTCCTCTGGTGATACCTGAATCACAACCCCTTGTTGCATTAGCCTCCTTTAATAGGTTTTTTTTATTGCTAGGGCTTTTGTTGCGTCCTTTGACAGGTTCGTGACAAAGTATCTTTCTGGAGAAGGCTCCGAAAACTATTTTGTAACCCTGAGCCAGGATGGATAGAATACATTGACTTTCTGTCACGCTTGCCCAGTGAGGGAGGAATTTTTGAAGCCTTCCTCCCACTGGCAATGAAGAGTCATTGTGATTTGTTGGTTGACACAGGAGGATGGAAAGGGACATTCCCTTTGCCCTTCTGCGTTGACTAATGTCTTTTGTTCTCCTGGGGCTTGCCGCTTTGTTCCTGAGCCCTTTGAGGTTGAAAAACGTTTGAAAAAGTTTAACTGGTTGCTTTTTCTTTTGGTCAGGCAATGATTTCTTTTTGTCCGGTGTCCTATCTAGAATGGAATCCAAATCAGGACCAAATAATAAATCTCCCATGAACGGAACACCACAGTTTACTTTTGGATGCCACATTCCCCAACCAGTTCCTCAATCCTGGCAGAGTTAGTTAGGGCTGCAGATCTTGCTGTCATCCTTATAGACTCTGCTGATGCATTTGAAATATAAGCTACAGCCGCCGACAAGGTCGTGAAATAATCAAGAAGGTCTTGCTTGGGTGAATGCGCTATAATATGGGCCTTAAGATGGTTTACCCAATATTCCTAGACACGCAAGTAGTTGCCATTGCCAGTTTAAGATTGCCAAACTCTTAAGTTGTTGATCCATCCTTTTGTCCATGGGATCATTCAATATCCTCGAATGCCAGGTCAGTTGACCTTGAAACCTGGGAGAAGGCTGCATAGAGTTTAAAAAATGTATTCCAAAGTGCCGTTGGGTCTTCAAATGGAAAACACCTTTTATCGGCCCTTGGGAAAAAAGGCTCTCTCTCTGGTTCTGCCCATTCCTTCTTAATGGCCTCAGATATTACTGAATGTACCGGAAAAGTACTATTTTTAAAGCGGGGGTCCACCTATCTATCGTGTTTTTTTTTTTTTGAGTTCATTCACAAACTTTTCTTCTCAGCATTACATACTCACATATTGTGTGTAATATGTCCGTCTGTGTCAGATTTCGTCGGAAAGAATAGCTTATGTTATTCACTGCAGGCGGTTTCCATCTTCATTGTGGGCATTTGAAGCCCACAAGCATTTATTTCCTGGATGTGGTGAATGCTGTGCTCCCAGCATTCACCGCTCGTTCCCGCACATGCTCAGTGGCATCCTGGGAAGCCTGAGACTAGCTCCCAGGAGTCTGGGAGAGGCTAGAAACACGCCTACTCCCACGGGAGGAGAACCAGGAAGTGCAAAGAAGAATAGAAAAATAAAAAGGTAATTACGGCGATTTAAATTTTTTTAAATGGCATGTCAGGATCTAGGCAAGGAAGAGAATACATACAGATATTGTTCAAAATTTGGGTGGAACCCCGCTTTAAGCTCACCGAGACCTGCGTACATCCTATCGTGGAGAGACAATTTTCTCTCTTCTTCTAAGCCCAAGGTAGCATAAATTGCCTTCAACAGGCCATCTACTTGCTCTAAAGACAGTTTGTATTTAGAGGGTGCATCTTCCACACCTTCCTCCTCTTCCTATGAATCTTCCTTGGAATGAGGGGAGGAATGTCCCTCTTGGGAAGGAGGACCTACTTCAGCCCCCATCGTCGGGAAGAATTGTGAGCCCTGAGAGGATTGTGAGGCAGATGGATGACTCAAGAATGGATTTGTAAGTGAAGAGCGCAGCGATTGAATGATAGCATCCAGCTCTTTTTTAACAGATGCAATCAAATTGCTGCATGCGGAAGAAGCTTCCTCTGACTAGGGAGTCAATGCATATTTGACATAGTGTCTTCTTCCAACCCTCAGGTAATTTTGCTTTGCATGAAGGGCATTTCTTTTTAACCACTGGGTTAGAGCTCTTGGCCTGCTGTGACAAAAAAAGAAACAAGACAAAACCATCCCAGTGAGTCAACCTGAATCCTTCAAATATGCTCACCACAGGTGCACAGGAAGAACAATAAAAACGTCATGTGCCCAGACAGGCCCCAGGGCAAGAACAAAAGATAGAGAACCCACAGTAAATAGGGCAGTTCACACATTTCCCCCCCCCCCCCCCTTTACCTGGGCCTTGTCTTTTTTTTGTCCAACAGAAGGTCACAAAAAAAAAAAAAAAAAAAGCACCAGTGTTTGAGTTGCTTAATACTCCCTTTATCAGGGCTTAATTCTGATAGTAAAGAGGGAGAACCCTTGACTTCCTCTTTACCATCAGATTTTTTTGTTTTTTTTTTTTACTTTAATTTTACTGGACTGTAAAATAGAGTGAGTGGACTATGCATACAACCATCGCTAAGTTAACGTTTTTTGTTATATCTTGAGTACGGTGTGCTGTCAGTCATAACTCAATAGCCTTTCCCTGCAAATACCAAAAATAGCCAGTGGTTAGTGATTATTTTAGGACTTCAGCATGACAAGCTACAGTTAGTCATGATCACCAGTAGAGGGCTCCAGAGACCTGCATATTTCAGGTCACTCCGCTTCATATACAGCTTATAAAAGCCTTTCTCTATCAGGGTTCCGTATTCTAGAGCAATGGCAGAGTCTTTTTCCTGCCTGTATAACTCAGGCACTCTTGTCACTCAGTAGAGCCAGCAACATGGAATCTCCCCTCTTAACACTCAGCTAAGTAACCACCACCGACATCTATGAACTTTTTAGCTGCTGTTGGAGGGGCATTCTTGCTACCGATTCCCAGTGTAAGGGATAATCTTACAAATAGCAACCACCCCAACCTATAACTGGCCTTTTCAGCAAGGAACACATGGAAAAAAAAAAAATCCCAGCTCACTTACCAGCCTGCCTGCAACAAACTACCCTGTAACAGTTAACATAAAAATAAAGGCTTTTCACTTGCACACATTTGCAAATACATGAGTAAGCTGCAGAAGCCACGGCACGGCACCCTGGTATTATCTGCAGAGTCCTAAGTCTATAATTTTGAGAGTCTCCTGAGTTGGGGCACATACAGAATATAATAATGGTTAAAGTGTACTTAAAGTGGAACTTCAGTCATTTTTTCATCATTCCAACTATTAAATCTTCTGTCCTTGTTGTTTTAACTTTGGATAGTAGGGATGCACCGAAATTTCGGCCACCGAAAAATATCGGCCGAAAATGGCCCTTTCGGCAAAAAGCCGAAAGAGAATTTTTGCTGATACCGAATGGGGCAGGGCCTATCAGGGGGGCTTCCTATAGCGTAGAAGAGAGGAGAGCCGCCACCTGTTTGATTACAGCTCCTCTCCCTTCACTGGCTGCAATGGGGACACAGACTGCACTACCGGGGACACTGACTGGCTGCATCTGATGATCACATTTGGCACCTTTCAGGTTGGAGGGGGGTGCAGATACCTGTCTAAGACAGGTATTTGCACACACGTCCGGCATAGACTCCCACGGGAGTCTATGCCTCTTCCTGTCCCTCCGCGCTGTCTCCTGGGAAACACACAGGTCCCAGGAGATAGCGGGGACCAGTTACGATGCACAGCGCGACTCGCGCATGCGCAGTAGGGAACCGGGAAGTGAAGCCGCAACGCTTCACTTCCTGATTCCCTCACCTAGGATGGCGGCGGAAGCTGCCGAGAGTCGAGCGATTTATCGGCGTCGCCTTCCGACATCGCTGGACCCTGGGACAGGTAAGTGGCCATGTATTAAAAGTCAGCAGCTGCAGTATTTGTAGCTGCTGGCTTTTAATTTTTTTTTTTTTTTTTTTAAGGTGGACTCCCTCTTTAAGGTCAGGTATGCCTGGAGGGAGCCCATCCCTCCTAAAAAGGTATGGGAACGCACTGGACACCCAAGCAATAGCAGAAAAAGTATCCAGTGCATCCCCTCACCAATTACCAACAGCACATTGAAGGGCGACGCATGAAAAAAAACAAAAAAAATTCCTAGCTCACTTACCAGCTAGCCTGCAACAAACCAAAATTACCCTGTAACAATTCACATTAAAATCAAGAGGTTTAGTTTGCACACAGTTGCAAATACATGAGTAGGCTGCAGAGGCCATGTCAGGGCACCTCAGTGTACTGCGGTCCTAACTATAATTTTGACATAGTTACATAGTAACGTAAAGGTGGAAAAAAGACACAAGTCCATCAAGTCCAACCTATGTTTGTGATTTTATGTCAGTATTACATTGTATATCCCTGTATGTTGTGGTCCTTCGGGTGCTTATCTAAATTGTTTTGTTTTTTTAAACTATCGATGCCCCCCGCTGAGACCACCACCTGTGGAAGGGAATTCCACATCCTTGCCGCTTTTACAGTAAAGAACCCTCTATGTAGTTTAAGGTTAAACCTCTTTTTTCTAAATTTAATGAGTGGCCACGAGTCTTTTTAAACTCCCTTCCGCAAAAAAGTTTTATCCCTATTGTGGAGTCACCAGTACGGTATTTGTATATAGAAATCATATCCCCTCTCAAGCGTCTCTTCTCCAGAGAGAATAAGTTCGGTGCTCGCAACCTTTCCTCATAATTAATATCCTCCAGACCCTTTATTAGCTTTGTTGCCCTTCTTTGTACTCACTACATTTCCAGTACGAGGACTGGTGCCCAGAACTGGACAGCATACTCCAGGTGCGGCCGGACCAGAGTCTTGTAGAGCAGGAGAATTATCGTTTTATCTCTGGAGTTGATCCCCTTTTTAATGCCAATATTCTGTTTGCTTTGTTAGCAGCAGCTTGGCATTGCATGCCATTGCTGAGCCTATCATCTACTAGGACCCCCAGGTCCTTTTCCATCCTAGATTCCCCCAGAGGTTTTCCCCCCAGTCTATAGATTGCATTCATATTTTTGCCACCCAAATAAATTAATTTACATTTTTCTACATTGAACCTCATTTGCCATGTAGTTGTCCACCCCATTAATTTGTTCAGATCTTGTTGCAAGGTTTCCAGATTTTGCCCTGCTTAGCTTAGTATCGTCTGCAAATACAGAGATTGTGTCTCCCTTATGTGCACCTTGCTGCAAAGGCCAGTTATAGGTTGGGGTGGTTGTCATTTGTTTGTTCTGTTGGTAATTGGATGCTCTGGAAACCTTTGCTGCCATTGTGCGACTGCTGGATGCCCAGCAAGTCCCTGTACATTTAAGGGGTGGGCTCCTTCCAGGTATACCTGCCCCTAATCTATCCAATATTATAAATGTGCTCCAACTCAGGAGATTCTCAGAATTATCGTGTTAGGTTTGCAGTACACTGGGTTGCCGTGATGTGGGCGCTGCAGCTGTATGCACAATAGTATCTGCATGTATTTGCAAATGTGTGCAAACTAAACCCCTTGGTTTTAACGTGAACTGTTAGACAGGACAATTTGGTATGTTGCAGAAATACTGGTAAGTGAGCTGGGTATTTTTGTTTGTTTTTTTCACAAGGGACACTCTTCCTCCTTGTACTCAACACCAGTGTAGAGGAGATCCTTCTGCAGTGATCCCCATTGCAAAAAGGCGCTTCTCCATTGACTGCCAATGTAAAGTGGTACTTCTCCACTGACCTCCAATGCAAGCGGGCCATTCTGTCCTCACCGCCAATGTAAAGCAACCCTTCTACTCCGACTGTCAATATATACAAGGCAAACATGGATCACCGAGTAAGCGGGCCCCTTCTCCATTGACCAGCAATGGAAGGGGTCCCTTCTCCACTTAACGTAAGCTCACCCTTCAATGACTGCCAATGCAATTGGGCCCTTCTGCCCTGACTACTAATGTTATGGGGTCTTTCTCCACTGGCCTCCAATATAAATAGGCTCTTTCCACTGAACAGCAATAGAAAGGATCTCTTCTCCACTGTCCTTCGGGGGGTCCTTCCCCGCTGACCACCAATGTAAGCCCACTCTTCTCCCCTGACCACCCATGTAAAAGGCTCTTCTCCCCTGACCACCCATGTAAAGGGTCCTCCTTCCCCACTGACCACCAATATAAGGGGCCCCTTTCCCTCTGGTCACCAATGTCAAACTACACCAGAAAAAATATTCTCCTAAAGTTTATATTCAAGACTTGAGATTTTAACATTTTTCAAGAAAAATCTTACATGATTTTTTTTTTTTTAAACAAAACAACAGCTATTGAGCCCTTTATAAACGTACCTGCTTCCCATGTGCTCATAGTCTTTGCTTACTATGCCTACACTTTTACCACTCCGATGATGCCCATCCTTAAGCTCTATCCTCCTATTTACCCACCTACGTATGTACCTCCTTCCTACCTATTGCCTTAAAGAGCATGTGTTGGCACCGAAAGCTTGATTTCAACTTGCAGCTAGCATGCAGCAATGCGTGCAGAAAGGCTTTAGAAAAACTTTTTTTTTTAGGCAGGACACATTCCTGAAATGAAGGGTTGTTTTTACATATTGAATTCAACATCCCTAATGAAGCAGAAAGTGACAATGGGCAGCGAGGAATCCATTCAGTCTCGCTCAGCACCCTGGACACGTACAGGCCTAGAGAGCGTCAGTCATTATATAATGGACTCTCGGATGTGCTCTTACAGTTTGGAGACGCCGTCTCTCCTCTTCTGAAAATCGCTATCCACAGCCATTAGTGTCTATTCTCACTCCTTCAAGGCTGACAAAATTGAGGTGTAATCAGCTTTATGTGCCGGAGGACGGATCCGCGGATGTGTCTGCAAACCAGCAACGGCTCTAATGAGAATGTTACTCACCTTCTGCGACCCCCCCGAGCCGCAATCATTCAACACAAAGCCAATCAGCACAGACAGACATCTGCGTATATATGCCGGAGTGTATTTACCCACCATGGACTGCGAGATTACGAGGCACCGACTTGTCTAAACGGCCTGCTCGGTATAGAACATACACAGCCGGGAAACGTTTACAGTTTATAAGAGCCGCCAAACAACAGCTCATCAAGACTATGACCTTCAGGTCACGTTGTTACAGCAGAGTCCCCCCCATACAGTAATCTATGATAGCAAAGACCCCCCCATACAGTAATCAATGACAGCAAAGTCCCCCCCCATACAGTAATCAATGACAGCAAAGTCCCCCCCATACAGTAATCTATGACAGCAAAGTCCCCCCATACAGTAATCTATGGCAGCAAAGTCCCCCCCATACAGTAATCTATGGCAGCAAAGTCCCCCCCCATACAGTAATCTATGGCAGCAAAGTCCCCCCCATACAGTAATCTATGACAGCAAAGTGCCCCCCATACAGTAATCTATGACAGCAAAGTGCCCCCCATATAGTAATCTATGACAGCAAAGTCCCCCCCATACAGTAATCTATGACAGCAAAGTCCCCCCCATACAGTAATCTATGACAGCAAAGTCCCCCCCATACAGTAATCTATGACAGCAAAGTCCCCCCATACAGTAATCTATGACAGCAAAGTCCCCCCATACAGTAATCTATGACAGCAAAGTCCCCCCATACAGTAATCTATGACAGCAAAGTCCCCCCATACAGTAATCTATGACAGCAAAGTCCCCCCATACAGTAATCTATGACAGCAAAGTCCCCCCCATACAGTAATCTATGACAGCAAAGTCCCCCCCATACAGTAATCTATGACAGCAAAGTCCCCCCCCATACAGTAATCTATGACAGCAAAGTCCCCCCCATACAGTAATCTATGACAGCAAAGTCCCCCCCATACAGTAATCTATGACAGCAAAGTCCCCCCATACAGTAATCTATGGCAGCAAAGTCCCCCCATACAGTAATCTATGGCAGCAAAATCCCCCCATACAGTAATCTATGACAGCAAAGTCCCCCCCATACAGTAATCTATGACAGCAGAGCCCCCCCATATGGCAAGCTATCACACAGTAGATCGTGACAGCAGAGTCCCCCCCATACAGAAATTTCCATTACAGCAGAGTCTCTCTCTCTCTCTCTCTCTTACAGGAACCTATGAAAGCAGAGCCCTTATACAGCAATCACAACAGACTCCCCCCATGACAGCAGAGTCTCCCCCATACAGAAAAAGTGGCACATAATTGTGAAGTGGAAGGAAAATGATAAATGGTTTTCAAATTTTTTTACAAATAAATATCTGAAAAGCATGGCGTGCGTTTTTATTCAGCCCCCTTTACTCTGATACCCCTAACCAAAATCTAGTGGAACCAATTGTCTTCAGAAGTCGCCTAATATGGAAATAGAGTCCACCTGTGTGCAATTTAATCTCAGCATAAATACAGCTGTTCTGTGAAGCCCTCAGAGGTTTGTTAGAGAACCTTAGTGAACAAACAGCATCATGAAGGCCAAGACAGGTCAGGGATAAAGTCGTGGAGAGGTTTAAAGCAGGGTTAGGTTATAATAGAATATCCCAAGCGTTAAACATCTCACTCAGCACTGTTCAATTCATCATCCGAAAATGGAAAGAGTATGACAACTGCAAACCCACCAAGACATGGCCGTCCACCTAAACTGACAGGCCGGGCAAGGAGAGCATCAGAGTAACTCTGGAGGAGCTGCAGAGATCCACAGCTCAGGTGGGATAATCTGTCCACAGGACAACTATTAGTAGTACACTCCATAAATCTGGCCTTTATGGAAGAGTGGCAAGAAGAAAGCCATTGTTGAAAGAAAGCCATAAGAAGTCCAGTTTGCGCGAAGTCATGTGGGGGACACAGCAAATATGTGGAAGGTGCTCTGGTCAGATGAGACCAATTTAACTTGTTGTCCTAAAAGCAAATCAATATATGTGACTGAAAACGAACTCTGCACATCACCCTGAACACACCATCCCCACCGTGAAAAGTGGTGGTGGAATCATGTTGTGGGGATGCTTTTCTTTAGCAGGGACAGGGAAGCTGGTCAGAGTTGATGGGAAGATGGATGGAGATAAATACAGGACAATCTTAGAAGAAAACCTGTTAGAGTCTGCAAAAGACTTGAGACTGGGGCAGAGGTTCACCTTCCAGCAGGACAACGACCCTAAACATACAGCCAGAGCTACAATGGTTTAGATCAAAGCACATTCATCTGTTGGAATGAGCCAGTTAACATCCACCTAAATCCAATTGAGAATCTGTGACAAGACTTGAAAATTGCTGTTCACAGACACTCTCCATCCAATCTGACAGAACTTGAGATATTTTGCAAAGAAGAATGGGCAAAAATGTCCCTCTCTAGATGTGCAAAGCTGGTAGAGACATCCCCAAAAAGACTTGCAGCTGTAATTGCAGTGAAAGGAGGTTCTACAAAGTATTGACTCAGGGGGGCTGAATACAAATGTACCCCACATACCCCACTTCACATATTTATTTATAAAAAAAAAAATGAAAACCATTTATCATTTTCCTTCCACTTCACAATTATGTGCCACTTTGTGTTGGTCTATCATATAAAATCACAATAAAATACATTTACGTTTTTGGTTGCAACATGACAAAATGTGGAAAATGTCAAGGGGTATGAATACTTTTTCAAGGCACTGTATCTATTAAAGCAGAGTCGCGCCCCCCCCCCCCCCCCCCCCCCACCACACCAACAGTAATCTATAAAAGCAGAGTGCTTCCCCATACAGTGATCTGACAGCAAATTTGCCCCATCAGATGTGTAGCAGGAAATCATGAATGGCCCCTGACTGGGGCCCCTCCCACTGATCCTGGGGCCCTTTAACGCTAATCATGGGACCCTTTATTATGGTCCAGCAGCGTGCCACCTTCCTGCAGTCTTGGGGTCCCCCCGTGGTGGCCGAATGCCAGAACCCAGTCACAAGCGCAACCTTTGCGAGCCTGGTTGTTGCGCCATTGGTGTCAGTAGTTATTTTATTTTTGTTGTCATTTTCTTTTTTTACAATTTTATCTTACTGTTACATATTTATTGGGGGGCTTTGGTCAAATATCAGGGGTCTAACCAGAAGGGAAGGACACAGGGAAAGACAAGGCCTGCATATAACAATCTGTGACAGTGGTGCCTCCCTGTAACATACAACAGTACAGCATTGCCCTCATGCAGGAATCTATGACAGGGTGTGTCTCCCCCCACCCCCCCACACACACACTTCTATTACAACTGAGCCCCTACATAGCAATAAATTACAGTGATGCACCCCATACAGCAATTAAAGAAGTGCGCCCCCCCCCCCCCCCCCATACAACTGTATTGTATTTATGTACATTATGTTTATAATTCTAATAAATCTATAACAGCATACCCACTGCCCCAACCCCCCCCCCCCCCCGCATTTACAGCTGAGTCCCTATACAACAATCTGTAACAGCAGAGCCCCTCTACATTATTCTGTTACAGCGGCACCCCCACACACCTTCTGCTGACATGTAGCTGCCATATGGCTCTCAATCTGGTGCCTGTCATTTCCCATAACACCCGTTTTTTCCCAAGCCTCTGTTAAAGGTAAACCATAAGATTTTTAAATTTAAATTTTTAAATTTAATGTGTATAGCGCTATCCTTATATGTACACAATCTTTGTTTTGCAAATAACCATTTAACACATGACAAAGGATTCTCAGAGCACCGCAGGTTATCCAGAAATACATCAAAGCATAAGAAATCACCTTTCATGCATACTGTCACTCCTTGAAATCTCGGATGGAGCCAACAGGCGCCAAAGCTTTTCACAAATTTTCAAATTTATACCAGTAGAAAATATTGTATCATAAGAATAGTATTTCTTTCTATGCAAGCATAGAGGTTTAGATAGCAAGTTATGGGTTACAGCTGAACCCCAGGCAGACAATAAAAACACCAACTAGAAAAGCAGTTTCTCCTCCCTTATCCAACAGGCAACTTTGTACTGAATTGCTTTGTTATGTCCTGGCTGCACGGAACAATTTTAAAGCACAACTCTGGCAATATGGGCCATCAGCCACAGCAATACTTGCCCTGCAGGACCTCTTTTTCACCACAAAATGTCCTCAATCTTTAAGGATAAATACCAGATATATATATTGAATATGAAAATATATCCTACTCACTGGGGGAGCCTCCAGGGGATGAAGGAGGAGTCACTTGTGAGGGGACTATGGAGCCCAGAGTTGGATCTTATGGCAATTTCAAATCACAAAAATAATCAAACCGATGAAGATAACCTTCCAACAGTTTTTATGGTTTCAACATCTTAAACAGTGAGTGCTGAAATGTAATAAACCTTTAGGTTAAAAACTGTCTGAGGTTGAACTTACCTTTGTGTGACCACCATAGATGGCAGTAGCTAGTACAAATTTTTTGAGCTTGATAAATGTATATTTTTGAGTGTGAAAATTTCTCACATCAAAATATGTGGCAAACTCAAAATGCTAGTTGCTAACACACAGCACAAAAAACATTAAAAAACAAAAAAAAGACAAAATTTAGAGGATTGGAGCAAGGCCTGGTCATCTACTGCCAAAAATTCTTTCAACACGGTCACCATGAAGGCGGCCTATAAGGTTCTCCTCTGCTGGTAATGGTCCTAGCCAGCATAGCTCATTCTAACCCATCGTATGGTGATAGATGCTTCAGGGGTTGTGGCCAACACGGAGACGAGATCCATATATGGTGGTCTTCTCATTCAGGGTCTACGGCCTCCTCTCAACACTTTTTCATGTACCCTTCCACAAGGACGCCTGGGATGCACTTCTTCACTGCCCTCTCCCAGTCCTCCCTTCTCACACTAAGTTTCCTCAAAGTGTAGAACCCATGGTGTTCTTATGCGCTCCCTACTCTGCCCCCATCAGCTTGAGTATATCAGACAATACTGGAACACCATCTAAGCCGCAGGTTCCGTCCTCTCTTCCTGCTTAGGTCTACTCCTCTTTCCTTCCTTCCTTTCTTCTTTCTTGTCTTGACTGTTTCCCACCTGCTCCCCTTGCTGAGTTCTGCACTTTTCTTAAATCTGACCGTCTCTCCCCTTTACTTTTCCCACTTTCTGCGCCCGACAGTGGAGCATAATTCTTTCAACTCCCACTGACATGGATGGGGCACTATTCCTCCCACTAGCATGAACGGCGGGGCACTATTTCTCCCACCGACACCAATGATGGGGCTCTAATCCTCCCACTGACACCAATGATTGGGCACGATTTCTCCCACTGACACCAATGACGGGGGCACAATTTCTTAAACTGACACCAATGATGGGGGCACCATTTCTCTCACCAACACAAAAGATGAGGCACTATTCCTCCCACTGACACCAATGATGGGGCAATATTCCTCCCACTGACACCAATGATGGGGCACTATTCCTCCCACTGACACCATCGATGAGGCACCATTCCTCTCACTGACATCAATGACGGGGGGCATGATTTCTCTCACTGACACCAATGATGGGGCACTATTCTTCCCACTGACTCCATGATAGGGCACTATTCCTGCCACTGATGACAGGCTGCGATTCCTCCTCCTACTGACCACCACTGGTAACAGCCTGGTCTCCCTAAAATCTGAAACTGGCCCTTTGTTTAAAAAGTTTGGAGACCCCCTACTCCAGTGAAACAGTGAACATTTTCAAAAGTGCCTGGTTCTCTTTAGGTAAAATTCTTACCATTGGTGCACCTTGATGGCCGATGATCAAGGGTTTTGCCCCCAGATCCTTGCGGTCCATGATGCATGGGGAATAGATAGTGAGGGGGACGAGGTACAGTGCAATGACTACAGTCAAATATGCCAGGATGAGACAAATCTGGAAAACTGGAAAAAAAACATATTGCAAAATCATATGTATAATATTCACCATTTTATATGTACATACAGTATATGGGTTATTTATTTTATTGATAAAAATGTTTATCATCAGCAGAATGAAGAGCCCTTCTCTGTCACTCTGCTTCCTCCTCCTAACATACTCCTTGCGCTACAAAATGCCTGATTGGCTCATAGCGCTGCTTCTCCCTCCCCCTCTGAGCTCTGCTGTATAGGTAGTGAAAGTAGAGTTCTCCTTGAAAAAACACTAAAAGGCATGGTCCGCTTATTGCTTCAGGGCCCTATAGCAAAACAACTTAAATAGTAAAGTAAAAAAAACAGTGATCATCCTTTCCAAACATCCAAAAACTAGTAGACACTCTAGTACAGTGCAGACACATCCTTGCGACAGATCTGGGATCCTCAGTTTGGGGCAAACTAAGAAGAAACTCCAAACAGTCCACTTTTATTTATTTTTTAACACACCATAATACAGCAATTTGGCAATTTTAAATCCCAAAGTAATAAGCAGACTTTGCCTTTCAGTGCAATATGCATTTTAGTAATTAAACTAAAACCAGTGATGACCATAAAATACTCACCGGCCCTTTCTGCCCGCGCAAACTGGCCGGCAACGATCCACGCCAGCATAGTAATGGCAACCAGGGCCCCAATGTGCAAAAATGGAGCCGTTGCCTGCAAGAAAATGATACTCATTATATCCAGGGTTTTTAAGTAGGATAAATGTAACATGTACAGCTGGCACAGGAAGTAAGTAGAAATCTCCTCATTGGTATCACAGACCTCAGTAAGAACTGTTGATATAGCAGTGGAGGTGAGATGTACTGTCTTTTGGGAAGGAAGTTATTTAGTCAAAATATACTCCTTTGCTGCACTCAGGCACAAAGAATTCAACTCGGGGTTCATAATCGTAAATGAAACAATGAGAGCGCCACATATCGCGATATAATACGGACATATAATCACACACATATGTTGGACTTGATGGACTTGTGTCTTTTTCAAGCTCACCTACTATGTAACTATTGGTACCAAGCCCAGTCGGTAGGCTTCTCCACTGACAGATAAATGTAAAGATTGCCGGCAAAACAAACAAACAAAAAAACGGCGTGTGGTTCCCCCCTCAATCTATATCAGGCCCTTCGGTCTGATGTGGATTTTAAGGAGAACCCCAAGCCAAAATCAGAGATCCTTAACAGACCCTTATCTGAGCACGCAGCCTGGCAGATCAGGAAAGGTGGGGGGGGGGGGGGGGGGGAGCGAGCGACACCCCCCTCCGCCCTGAACCATACCAGGCCACATGCCCTCAAACATTTAGATGGGAACAAGGGCCTCATCCCCATAACCAGTGGTTGTGGGGGTCCTGTGGGCCTGGGGCTTATTGGAATCTGGAAGCCCCCTTTAACAAGGGGCCACCAGCTCCCAGTCCCTCCCATGTAAATGAGTATGGGGTACGTAGTGTCAAAAAGTAATAAATACAGTTTGACCATACCTTTATTAAAAAAAAAAAAAAAAAAAAAAAAAAAACTGTCCCTTGATGTAAATCCATAGTCAATCACACCATCCCCAAAAAAATAAAATAAAAGGCTACAGCCGACATGGAGACTGTCTGCCTACTGCAGGCTCCTCTGTTCGACAGTTCTTATATAGGGAAGGACAGGGGCACCTGTCGGTGTCACCTGGTGGCGTCTGTTATGGATTTTGGGGGGGAACTCCACTGATTTTTTTATTTTTATTTCAGCGTGGGGTTTCCTCTTACAATCCATATCAGACCTGAGTGGGTGAGTTTAACATGCCTGCAAACTCCACACACCGAGCAAAATTTTCTGCGGCCACAGCACAAAGGTCGGCGGTCAGGGGGCAGTAAAACTGCTTGTTTTACCATCCCTAGCCACCCGCGTGAAAGAGGCCTAAAAGTTCCTTCCCCAATATGAATATAAAGCAAGCAATAAAGCAAGTTACCTGGAAGGAAATGAATAGGACGTTCCATTCTTCCTCCCACATTTGTTCTATGGACGACATAGCTACAACTGTAGCGATCAGAACAGCAGCAAGGAAAGCCTGAAAAACAGAAGAAAAACACTTTTAGGCTGGGATCACACTGCTGCAATGCTGGACATCGCATGTGATTCTCACCGCATTGCTGTGCGGATCATATGCGATGTCTGCAGTGGCGTCTCCAGCTTTCATATTTAGAGGGGGCACATGGGGGGACAGGGACAAAAGTAGGGGGGCAACTACAAAATGTGTATGTGTATGTGTATATATATATATATATATATATATATATATATATATATATATATATATATACACACACACATACACATACAGTGAGCTCCCTTCCTACTGTATTGGGGTCCCCCAGGGTGGCAGAAAACAAGAGATATATGTCACCAGCATACCAAGAAAATATAAGGATCCAAAGCAGTGGGAGAACTATCAGGGTTGCAAAGGTTGTCTTGCCTCCGGGCCCTGGTGTTCTGCCACTGTGGGGTTCCCCAGCCTCCTCTTGCTGTCCTGCCCCTGCTATTGACAGCGCTGGTCTGGCTTCTCTTGGAATTTACAGGCTGGTTCTCCTGTCCTAAGGATGGGAGAAATCAGTCTGTTTTTTCAGTAACTGAGAGTCCTGGTGGAGTCCTTCCTGCAACTCGCTCTTCTCCCTGCCAATGAGGATGCAGGGGAAGGAGCAGATCGGGCGGCCGTGGTTGTGTGAGCACTCGCATTATGCAGTGTCAGGGAGGGGGGAGGAATCACCCGCAGGGGCTGACTGGGGACTCTTTCCCTCTTAGACATTTTTTTTTTTTTTTCAAAAAAATCAAATTTTTTTTTTTATTGGGGGGGGCACAGCATAATGTTGGGGGGGGGGGGGTCAGGGCCCCCTTGCCCCCCCCCCCCCCCCCAAGGACGCCATTGTGTCTGTTTGATGCGAAATCAGCCAAACGGCATGGCTGAATTTGCATTGCATTCGGACCAAACTTGCGCAGGACCCTTTTTCTGTGTGCACCAGAATTCATTCGCAGTTCGCATTGCGATCTGCAAACCGATCTGGGGGGGGGTGTCATCAACTTTGTTTTGACATCCGCAGCGGTTCGGATATGGCAGTGTGAACCGAGCCTAAAGGAGTTAGTCCACCTAAACAAGACATTTTAATCATAGCCTGGAGGGTTCCTGGGCTTCTTAAGACTGTTCCACAGTCCTATGTTTTAGGTGCGGAGAGTTTTAGGCTCATTTTTGGTGTGTTAATATTCATTCCTATGAAAAGGTGAGTTTTGCTCCCCAAAACATCTAGTGATGAAAACCTGATGCCCTAACCTTTCTACACTGGGTACAAAAGCAAAAAGTTGAGATGGGATTTAAAGAATTTGAAACTTTCAATTTGTACTAAAAGGTCCACTTTAAGAAGAAAACTAAATGTTTCTATCACAAGCAATTTATCCATTTTGCATTGGCCATCAAGTGCCATATAGTCAAAAGTGTGCGGATCATCACACCTGTATGAGCTTGTTAGATATCTTATACCAAATCATGGCCTTGACCTTGTGACTAACAGCTTCTTCTCTTCTGGGAAGACTTTCCACAAGATTTTTGAGGGCGTCTGAAAATTTGTGCCCATTCAGACAAAAGAACAATTGTGAGGTTGGATTCATCCCAAAGATGTTCAGAAGGTTTGAGGTAAGGGTTCTGTACAGGACGCTCAAGTTCCTCCGCACCAAACACATCAACCATGTATTTATGGAGCTGGCTTTGTGCACAGGGGAACAGTCATGATGGAACAGAAATAACCTTCCCCAAACTGTAATTGTATGAAATGGCTTTGTATGCTGTAGCATTAACAGAACCCTTCCCTAGAAACTCTAGAACTCAATCATTTGGAGGAGGTCCACAAACTTTTGGCTACATAGTGTATCAATAGAAAAATTACAATTCCCTCCAGGCCTATGTAGTCACCTTGTGAAGCCAGTGTATGTTCATTTGCTGTCCCACAGCGATGTGGCATAGTGCTAATATCTGCAAAAAAATACAAATAAATAAATAAAAATAAATAGTGAGCGAATCAACAAATGGCAAGTTAATGCAAAACTGAAATCTGCTATAACCATAAAATAATCATTACACTAGATTACCATACACAATAATACTCTTAATATGAAAAAAAAAAAAAAATACCGTATAGTTCAAGCTGAGCATATAATGAATAAGTATATACAGGCAGTTGAAGTTACATGCGGCTCATGACTAATCTTTCTATAAAAGGCTGATCTTATCTTCCTTATCTTATCTGCCCTGCTGGCCAGTGGGCCTCCGGCAGCACGCATGCCCACAATATAGAGTTCCCAAGCCGACGCACAAGGACGGCGATTTGTGGGAATGAGCCGACCTGCCTCAGTACAATGATGGCGGCTGGTCGGCAAGTGGTTAAAACAGAAGTAAACCCATCAATTTAACAGTTTCAAAAAAAATGTACATTTCCGGCATGTGTTAAGAATGCCAACGGTCACATTGGATGTGCTCTCAACCAAACCATCCAATGGCTGGTGTCATAACTGATCATACATGCAGGAGCATGGCAGTTAAAGTTCAAACAGAGGCCAAGATGGCAGCTTCCTTGGCTGAAAATAATAAGACTTGGTTCACACAGGGGCAACTTGTCAGGCGACTTAGCCGCCTGACAAGTCGCGTTCCTTTCTGTACAATGGAACCATTCTAATAGGAATGACTCAAGTTGCTCCAACTTAGAAAAAGGTTCCTGTACTACTTCGGGACGACTTCAGGGCGACTTGCATTGACTTCTATACAGAAGTCATTTTGCAAGCCGCCGCTGAAGTCTTGTACAGATCGCCTAAGGCACTCGCGCTGCAAGTCATGCTGCCCCTGTGTGAACCGGCTCTAAGAGCCCTTTCACACCGGGCCGCCCATAGCGTCGGCAGTAAAACACGGCTATTTTTAGCGGCGTTTTACCGTCGGATTAGCGGCACATTTCGCCCGCTAGCGGCGCTTTTACCCCCCACCAGCGGCCGAGAAAGGGTTAAAACCGCCCGCAAAAGCGGCATTTTGCCAGCGGTATCCCAGCGTTGCCCCACTGATTTCAATAGGGAGCAGCGGTGGAGAAGCGGTAAACACACCGCTCCGTCACCGCTCCAAAGAAGCTGCTGGCAGGACTTTTCCTGGCGTCCTGCCAGCGCAGCGCTCCGGTATGAAAGCCCTCGGGGCTTTCACACTGGAGACAATGCTGCAGCTGTTTGAGGGTGGATTGCAGGCGCTATTTTTAAAGCTATAGCGCCTGTAAACGCCCTCGGTGTGAAAGGGGTCTAAGGGTAGAATGAAGTAAAATCAATATGTTTTATTCAGAAGATGATAAAAGTGATCACAATCACAGGGTACAAAATTAAGAACAAGTCAAAATAACCATATAGACATAGATCCCGTACCCTATAGCTTAATCTGGAACCCAGCTTTGGACTCATAGGGTTGGAGACCAGAGGTAGTGTTCCCAGGAAAGTTCCCAACATGTTTCGGGAATATATAGAAATTCCTTCTTCATGGAAGGGTAAGAGCAAGGTATAATGGTTTAAGGGTGTAATAATTAAACATATAAGTATATGCACAAATACACTGAGTGGACAGTTAATACCATTACAGATAAACTTTTCAGTATGATAGCAAATATTACATACTCACGATATATGGCTGTGTCAAGGAAGTTGTCTCTCGGATGTGTCCCATCGGATTGTGCCCACAGATGGATCAACAGGTGAGAGGGAAAGGGTATCCCATACACCAGAGGAGTGGGCGAAGTGGATGCCAGATGGAAGGTGACCAACACTGCGTCAGTTGGTGCTCACAAGGATAACATATATGGAGCTACTCCTAATGTAATAAAGGTGTTAATGTAATAAAGATGTATGCATGAGTGTTTATGTGTATTATAGCAGCAATGGGGATAGGGAAGGAGACGGGAGAAAGAAAGGAATAAGTGGGAAGCAGGGGGGGGGGGGGGGGGGGGATGGGGAGTCTGCAATGTTGGTCACCATCTGGAATACACCTCGCCCACTTTTCTGGTGTATGGCATCTGGAATACACCTCTCACGGTTACTCCATCTGTGGGTGCAATCCGGAGGGGCACATCCGAGAGGCAACCATTATCTTCCTTGACATAGCCATATATCGGCATTTGTAATATTTTCTATCATACTGTATAGTTGATCTGTAATGGTATTAAGTGTCCACTCTATTTGT
The DNA here is from genome assembly GCF_042186555.1 of Aquarana catesbeiana. NCBI lineage: Eukaryota > Metazoa > Chordata > Amphibia > Anura > Ranidae > Aquarana > Aquarana catesbeiana. The sequence continues at coordinate 52,842,635 of NC_133325.1, forward strand.
GCATATACTTATATGTTTATTACACCCTTAGACCATTATACCTTGCTCTTGCCCTCCCCGGAAGAAGGAATTTCTATACTATTACAAAACATGTTGGGAACTTTCCTGGGAACACCACCTCTGGTCTGACCTCCAACCCCATGAGACCAACCCTGGGTTTCAGATTATGAGCTATAGGGTACCGGATCTGTATGGTTATTTCGACTTGTTCTTAATTTTATACTCTGATTGTGATCACTTTTTTATCATGTCTGAAAAAAAACTTATTGATTTTACTTCACTGTACTCTTACTACTATGGTTACTGCCTTTAAAGTCCAGTTGGGGCCCTATTCTCAGTTTAATATTTGTATCTAGGGATGTGGCAGTCAGTCTTTGGACTTTTACAACACTGCGCTATTTACATTCATACATCAGTATTGTGTGCAAGTACCCTAAATGTAAACCTGTTTGGATGCACAAAATATCCACTATCTGTATCTACTGACTTCAAAGTTCCAATAACGCTACCAATGAGAAGCCAGCGGTTGAGGCTTGTAGCCAGGTTATTCAAGAACCAGAAAACATTTTTTTTTAAACATTGACCTTTAAATAATCTTCCCAGGGCCCGAGCCTGCACTAGCAGAGCTTTAAGCTGATGCAATCTCCCTATATGATCCCTCCATTATCCCATGAATATTTAAAAGCCTGTTGATGGATCACAGTAATAAAAAAACGCGTTTAGAGAATGTTTAATCCCAGCCCACCGATAAAGCTCTAGGAGCAAATAAAGCGGCATAATTACAGCAGTACGTTTGTTAAATGTTGGGCGCATACAAACCACATAACATTAAGAGGACACAAAGGTGACCGAGGCAAATGAGAACAAATGTAATTAAGAATAAACTAGCGTTTTCAAAGGGAAGCCGGCAATTATCAACAAAGCCGCTCTGTCATTTAGCACGGCCTTTCCTTTCCCAACTTCAGCCATTGAGTACATTTTGTACCCTATTGCTCTTAGGCCTAATTCCCTCTCTAAACTCCAAACCTGAAGAACATGGTGAAGAATAACCTAAACAATAGTTTTTTTTTGACCAGGCCATTTTTTGAAATACGGCACTGCCTTAAAACTGACAATTGCATGGTCGTGCGACACTGTACCCAAATAAAATTTGTCATTTTTTCCCCCACTAATAGAGCTTTCTTTTGGTGGTATTTGTTCACCACTGTGGGCTTTTCTTGGGCCAGAAATAAAAAAAGACCAACACTTACGAAAAAAAAAAATTATATATATTCTTTATTTTCTGCTATAAAACATATCCAATTAAAAAAAAAAAAATCTAATTTCTTCATCAATTTAGGCCAGTATGTATTCTGCTACATATTTTTGGTAAAAAAAAAAAAAATATGAAATAAGCGTATACTGGTCTGCGCGAACGTTAGAGCGCCTACAAACTAAAAATCGTCTACAAGATAAAAATATGTACGTCACTGTACTGACACTGGCTGGGAAGGGGTTAAACATTTAGGGTGATCAAAGGGTTAACTGTGTGCCTAGCCAGTGTTTTTGTGTACTGTGTTAGGTGCTTTTACTGGGGGAGAGATGGATTTTATTCCCTGCTTTGCAGGAACACAAGATCCACCTCTTTGCCCGTCAGAAAGGAGATCTGCCTTTTTTATATAGGCAGATCTAAACTCTGTGCGTTTTGGCGACGATTGGCAGGTGCAGATTTTATTGGGATTTTATGTGATAGACCAACACAAAGTGGCACATAATTGTGAAGTGGAAGGAAAATCATAATTGTTTTTTATTTTTTTTTTACAAATATCTGAAAAGTGTGGCGTACATTTGTATTCAGTCCTTTAGGCCAGGTTCACACTGGTCGATGGCGTCACAAGGAGATGTCGGCGTCTGGTGATATCACCAGGTAGCCCCACTCTTTCATTTATTTAGTGGCGGCAGAGCGAGGTTGACAATGGATCTACACCGGGGGACAAGGTTTTTATTTTTTTTTAATAAAGGACTTGTATGTGTGAATGAGTAGGGGTACAATGTAGATGTAGAGCACCTCCCCATGTTGAGGGCATGTGGCCTGGTATGGTTCCAGGGGAAGGGGGGGAGGGGGGGGGGGTGCCCGCTCAACCCCCCTTTTCCTGGCCTGCATGCTCGGATAAGGGTCTGTTATTGATTTTTTTTGGGGGGGGGGGGGGCGACACCACACCATTTTTTTGTTTGGCGTGGTTTTTTCTTTAACCACTTCAGCCCCGGAAGAATTGGCTGCTTAATGACCAGGCCATTTTTTGCGTTTCGGCACTGTCGTTTTAACTGACAACTGCCCGGTCGTGCGATGCTATACCCAAACAAAATTGACGTCCTTTTTTTTCCCCACAAATAAAGCTTTCTTTTGGTGGTATTTGATCACCTCTGTGGTTTTGATTTTTTGCGCTACAAACAAAAGAAGAGCGACAAATTTGAAATAAAAAAAAAAAATACACAATATCTTTTACAAAATAGGGGATAGATTTATGGCATTTAGTAATTTAGTAATGACGGCGATCAGCGATTTTCATCAGGATCAGTGCTATAAAAATGCACCGATTACTGTATAAATGACACTGGCAGGGAAGGGGTTATCAATAGGGGGCGATCAAGGGGTTAACTGTGTTCCCTAGGTGTGTTCTAACTGTAGGGGGGATGGGACTGACTAGGGGAAGAGAGATCGGTGTTCAAACTTAGTATGAACACACGATCTGCCTCCTTTCACCTGAGAGAACCAGGTTTTTTTGTGTTTACACACACACATCCCCATTCTCGATCTGTAACGAGCAAACGCGGGTGCCCGGCAGTCACCGCGCCCGCTGGGCACCCACATCGGCTCCAGGGACATGCTACGGACGTGCGCACTGTCGGAGGAGTCTTAAAGAGCAGACGTACAGCTACCACGGCACGCGCAGGGGAGCCAACCTGCCGCAGCTGGTCCGGAAGCAGTTAAAATCCATACCAGGCCCAAAAGGATTGGGGGGAGGGGGGGGGGGCACGCTGTTTTTTCTCAATTTCTTATTTCCGGCAATTGTCTAGTTTACATTCAGCTGTCAGTGGGGAACCCCGCTGACAGCTGAGTCATCCATTGTTAAGGACCAGTTTCACTGGCTGTTAAGGATGCTGATCCTTAGCAAAAATGCTACTGCTCCTAAACCCTTTTGAAAACGCTCCTAAATACTGCAAAAACGCTGGCAAAAAACACTAACCCAGCATTTTTTCAGCAGTTTGAGTGTCTAGTGTGCACGGAGCCTTAAATGAAAAGGGTGTTGCACCATTAGAAGTTTCCCCTTTTCTATGGTTTTTTGTGATGGGACTATTTTCATTGCTTCGGAATGATAAGGATTAAGGCTGTAGCCACACTGACCATACAAGCGCATATTGATGTCTTTATACTGTGAGGTTCTACAATCTGGCGAGTTTTCACCCGTAAGCTTCGGTGATGGTCCTTTTATAGTAATTATAATAAGAACTAGGTCTTAATATTGGAGATTGCTGGATTTTTTCCCCCCTTTTTTGAATATAAACAGTGGAAGGTCTAATCTATTCTACCACTGCAATTTTTTCTTAATGTTTGAGGCAAGAACTACATATATTGCCATTCCTTCAAGCTGCCTAAAAACGTATATTATTGTGGACGGCATACAATTAAAATACCTTCTTACAGTACACAGAACAAAGAGGTTGGTAAATATTCAAATAGATTGACCAGAGGAACTGGATGCTACATGCAGAGTAACAATGGCAGATCTGATTTAAAATGTCAATCAACTTTTTGTACACCTGAACCCGTAGGACAATATTTCTCAACTCATGTTCTCAAGTATCCCCAACAGGTCATGTTTTCAGGATTTCCCTCACATGAAACGGGTGTGGTAATTACTAAAGGCAGTGAAACTCATCAAATCACCTGTGCAAAATAATTTGGACTGGAGTTGAGAAACACTGCTGTAGAACACTCCTAGTCTCCAGTCACCGAGCCCCCCAGACCCCAATTCTGTGTGAAGTGACTTACCAAGAGTGCTGTAATATAAGTAAATCCCGCAGCAGTAGTGACAAGGATTGGAATGGACCAGTCATCCCAGCGTCCTGTTCTATTATATAAAAACCTGTAAAACAAGATGATTACATTTAATAAACATTTTTAAATGTTTGCAGATGCATTTTGTGTATGAAGGCTTTTTAGAAACAGTGAGGGGGGGGAAAGTATTGGATCCCCTGCTGATTTTGTACGTTTGCCCACTGACATAGAAATGATCAGTCTATCATTTTAATGGTAGATTTATTTTAACAGTGAGAGACAGAATAACAACAAAAATATCCACGCATTTCAAAAAAGTTATAAACTGATTTGCATGTTAGTGAGTGAAATAAGTGTTTGACCCCTTTGCAAAACATGACTTGGTACTTTGGTGGCAAAACAATCACAGAGGTCAGATGTTTCTTGTAGTTGGCCACCAGGTTTACCCACATCTCAGGAGGGATTTTGTCCCACTCCTCTTTACAGATTCTCTCCAAGTCATTAGGGTTTTGAGGCTCATGTTTGGTAACTCAAATCTTTAGCTCCCTCCACATATTTTCTATGGGATTAAGGTCTGGAGACTGGCTAGGCCACTCCAGGACCTTAAAGTGCTTCTTCTTGAGCCACTCCTTTGTTGCCTTGGCCGTGTGTTTTGGGTCATTGTCATGCTGGAATACCCATCCACGACCCATTTTCAGTGTCCTGGTTGAGGGAAGGAGGTTCTCACCCAAGATTTGACAGTGCATGGCCCCGCCTACCGTCCCTTTGATGCAGTGAAGTTGTCCTGTCCCTTAGCAGAAAAACACCCCCAAAGCATAATGTTTCCACCTCCACGTTTGACGGTGGGGATGGTGTTCTTGGGGTCATAGGCATCATTCCTCCTCCCCCAAACAGGGCGATTTGATGCCAAAGAGCTAGATTTTGGTCTCATCTGACCACAACACTTTCACCCGGTTCTCCTCTGAATCATTCAGATATTCATTAGCAAACTTCAGACGGGCCTGTACATGTGCTTACTTGAGCAGGGGAACCTTGCGGGCGCTGCAGGATTTCAATCCTTCAGGGCGCAGTGTGTTACCAATCGTTTTCTTGGTGACTTTACTCCCAGCTGCCTTAAGATCAACAAGATTCTCCCATGTAGTTCTGGGCTGATTCCTCCCTGTTCTAATGATCACTGAAACTCCACAAGAATGGCAGTTATTTTGGGTCAGAGGCGGCTCTAGGCTTTGTGAGGCCTTAGGCAAAACGTACACATGAGGCCCCACGGACTGGGACGCTCCGTGATGAGGCCGCTATTCCTCAGGCTGCGGGCAGTGTCTGATTTGTCCATCAGCTCCTAATCCACAGAGTCCCAGTGGGGGTAGGCGGAGCCGCCGGCGTCAATTTCAGTGATTGAGAACAGGCAAATTAGGAGGCCGCGAGGCCCCTGTGAGTGCGAGGCCTTAGGCGACCACCTAATTTGCCTAATTAGAGAGCCGCCTCTGTTTTGGGTTTCTTCCATTTGTGAGTAATCGCACCAACTGTCGTAACCCTCACACCAAGCTGCTTGGCGATGGTCTTGTAGCCTATTCCAGCCGTGTGTAGGTCTACAATCATGTCCTGTGTAGGTCTACAAACTTGTCTTGTCCAATCTTGTTCTCCTTGGACAGCTCTTTGGTCTTGGCCATGGTGGAGAGATTGGAATCTGATTGCTTCTGTGGACAGGTGTCTTTTATACAGGTAACAAGCAGAGATTAGGAGCACTTCCTTTAAGAGTGTGCTCCTAATCTCAGCTCGTTATCTGTATAGAAGACACCTGGGAGGCAAAAATATTGCACATTGATAGGGGATCAAATACATATTTCACCCATAAAAATCCAAATCAATTTATAACCGTTTTGAAATGCGTTTTTCTGGATATTTTTGTTATTCTGTCTCTCACTGTTAAAATAAACCTACCATTAAAATTATAGATTGATAATTTGTCAGTGGGCGAATGTACAAAATCAGAAGGGGAGCAAATACATTTTCCCCACACTGTAAATCCACGGCACGGTTTAAAAAAAATAGTGGGCTTTCTAATAAGAAAGCAGTATCAAAAAAGGGGAATGGGATAAGGGAAAGGACATGGACCTTTGGGCCAGAGTGTCAACTGACCAGGTCAATGGTAGGAGTTCTGACTCATCCAAAGTGAGGATGGAGTTCACCAATGAGGACCAATATGGATTCAGAACAGGCAGGGGGTGAGGAAAGATATCCTCAAAAAAGAGGGGCCGTACCTTCAAGAAGAGAGCTGGGAACATGCATCGGAGTACTCCTAAGATAAGCTTTACTGAAAATTTGCACACAAATAGACAATTTGTAAACATTCACAAAAGATGGCAAAAAAAGTTTAAAACTACAACGTTGACTTTCTAAAAACACACTCCCGGGATACCAGCCATGCCACTTCCATCCATACAAGACACTAAACAGGTTAGTAAAGATGACACATGTAAAGGGGGTTTAGAGGGGTCCTGGGAAACCTACAAGGCACTTGCAGCTACATGTTATGTGCCTGCCTTTAGGACATCCAGGCCCAAGGTATACCCTGTGTCTCCAGTATTGGTAAAATCTATACAAAATCTGCAATCGTGTACATCTTTTCCTGACAGTGTAAAAACGTAACGGATGACACCTACAGACTGGTCTGAAGGGCTCCTGGGAAACCCACGGGGCACCTGCAACTGAATGCTAGGTGCCTACCTTGAGAACATTCAGGCCCCCTTATGCCCTGTGTCATCACTCAAGTGCAAAGGAGGGAGTCTATGGCGGACCAGCATACAAATACAGCAGTGGACGTTATATCCAAGTACTGAGTTCCTATGGTATTCACCAATTCAAAGCCACTGCTGTCTGCACAAACCCAACAAAGGGCAGTAACATAAATGCTCAAAACCAAACTGGAAGGGATTCAATGTCAAAATGTATGGCATAGGGATGAATGATACAAGTGGTGATGGGACAATTCAAGTGTGGTCACTGGGTATCAAAGTGCAACAGGAAGAAAAGAACGGCTGCACACCACAGGAACGTTTTAACAATTTTATTCCAAAAATACCAAATGACAGCCAACAAAGAGTGTCCGAGCCCAGTAGGTGACGCGTACGTTTCACACTGACCTCAGTGCTTCTTCAAACCTGGTTTGCACTCAGCGCATCCGGACTGTAGTGACTGCTCACCTGGAGCAGCGTCTCCCTTGTTTGAATTATCATTGTGCAACTCCAGACTATTCACATAGATTTGTGACACAATCTGTGATCACATCACTGCTAATACCCCAGTCTGTGGGAAGGCCCTCACTAAGATGCACAGGGCACTGACAATATTCCTCTTCAGCGAGGAGGTAGGACCTCACATGTAGTTGTCCACCATTTTCTGTGGTGGGGGGGCCTTCTTCCTGCATCCACTTGTCACTGTTGCCCGCTGAAGTTGGTGCTGCAAGTCACTTGGGTTCCCCTGTTGCAAGCTTAGTGTACATCCATCTCTGTCTGGCCGCTCACTTCCGGTTTTGCTTCCGGTTTCCGCAACTTCCACTTCCTGTTTGTCGTGAATGGATATGGGCAATCAGGTGGTAGATTGCCTGGGCATGGTTGAATAAAGGGGAGTGCTTGGGGCGCTACAACGCGTTTCACCCACCTAGCACCTGTGTTTCAGCAGGGTGGGGTGACAAATACCCTCCACTCTGTAGTCAGCGGCGCAATGTTGATTGTCTTTGGTAGATGTTCTGCGGGTTTGGTTGCTCTTCCCTGTCTTCTAGAAAACTGTGGCTGGTTCTGGAACATAGGCATGGAGCAAGGCAAATAGGCAGCATGAAGATTTATATGGTCTTACCCAAGATGAAAAAATGGATAAGTGTGGCGCTAAACCATATATGTGCGTTATTGGGTGAAACCTGACAGAATAGACATCTGGAAGGGAAAAAACCCAATAAAGTGTATTTAATAAAACACGAATTTAATCGTGTATGGATTAATATATAGACATTATAGTCAAGATAAGTGACACAAAGGTGGTGATAGAAACAATATATGTGTTATATTACTAAACACTAAAGGAGCACTATATAAACTAGTGGGTGACACTAATAGTATCGGGTCACCATGAGATGGTGATAAAAGAAATATAAATTATGAAAAGAAAAGATAGTTAAATAAAACAAAAACCTCTTAAAAGGAACAGTGACATCAATGTCTGATGGACATAAAGTGAACCAATGTAAGTGAAGATGATGTGTCAAATTGACGATATGAACTACTTTCAAAACTAAGAGTCCAATCTGGATAAATAAATAACCAACATAACTAGAAGTCCAACACAATCTAGGCATCTAGGAATGTAGCTGGAAGATCAGCAGCAACCGAGACCAATGGTGTGGGGCCCCTAGATCCAGGGATGGCATCCACAAAATAAGGTATCCAACATATATGAGAGAGGGATAGGCAAGAATACCCTTGCCGGCAATGGTGGACTCCACAGCCAGCGGCTTAGGAGTCAGACAAGCTTGAGGCAGGGATAAGAGGTGTTCCCACAGCGATAGAAGATGGTGGAGAAAACTGCGGCACTCACCGACCGAACCTCTCTTGTCCCAGAAACTCTCGATATCACAGGTGCAGATAGGAAACTGCTCACAAAGAAGTTGCCTCCATGAAGTTGGAAAGGGTCCCAAGATAGTGGCAAGACAGGCATCAACACCCGTGGCGCATTGGTGGTTCAGTGGTAGAATTCTCACCTGCCACGCGGGAGGCCCGGGTTCGATTCCCGGCCAATGCAATTATGGTGTCTTTGTCTTTAAAGCCCCCCCCCCCCCTGGTAGCTCTCTCCCCCCAATTTCAAGTCCGGTGGAATGCATCAAGGCACAAGGTGTTTATTGTCTAGGTGAGTGTGGTCAAAAACCATTTAAAATGACCATAACATATACATACACAAATTACCAAAAATACGTGACATATAGGATTACTTCTTTTGTATATGTGCAATCAGACATCAAATATGTTGAACAAGGTCCATACAAAAACGTTCCTTTTTTTAAAAATGTCTTTCACCAGTAAAAGAATGAAAAGGCATCAATAATATTGATATAAAGCACCACTCTTCTGTTGATGTGAAGCATGCACTGTTGTCACCCTGGAGAATGTGATAATAGGGAAATTCCTCCACCAAACAAAACGATCTGCCCCTTACCAGATATTTAGATCTCTTGTTTAAGGAGATCGTATATGCAGGTGGCTGTGTCCCCCAGCCACTGGGTCTTTATCAAAAATAAGGCTCCTAGGGTCTCTACTCAGGGGGTCCGCTGGATGTTAAGCTGGCACTCAAATCCCAAAAATGAAAGAAAAAGCTCCATAGCGTAATACTGACATTTATTGGTAAAAAAATCATAAAAAAATGCACTTACAATGTTGTAGAATTAAAATCGCGTGTGTACACAAACAATGCCGGCCGGCTCACAGCTGCTGCCCGTTGCTTCCGGGATCAGCGGTGGATGGTGGTGACGCAGCACGTAGCGCAGTATATATCTTTTGGTTATGTGTTTATTGTCTAGAACGTACTAGGTGGTGTGAAGGTTCTTTAAATGGGTGTTGATGCCTGTCTTGCCACTATCTTTGATCCAAGCGCTTTTTATTGCTCTATACCGGACTCCAATTTTTGGGTCAGGGTGTATTTTATTGTTGTTTTTTTAAATAAAGCTCCTCAAAAAGCTTATTTACACTATGGGGAAGTCTTCTTTTTTGATCCCATCTTTTATGAGGACCCTTTCCAACGTCATGGAGGCAACTTCTTTGTGAGCAGTTTCCTATCTGCACCTGTGATATCGAGAGTTTCTGGGACAAGAGAGGTTCGGTCGGTGAGTGCCGCAGTTTTCTCCACCATCTTCTATCGCTGTGGGAACACCTCATATCCCTGCCTCAAGCTTGTCTGACTCCTAAGCCGCTGGCTGTGGAGTCCACCATTGCCGGTAAGGGTATTCTTGCCTATCCCTCTCTCATATATGTTGGATACCTTATTTTGTGGATGCCATCCCTGGATCTAGGGGCCCCACACCATTGGTCTCGGTTGCTGCTGATCTTCCAGCTACATTCCTAGATGCCTACTTATTCATTTGTGTTGGACTTCTAGTTATGTTGGTTATTTATTTATCCAGATTGGACTCTTAGTTTTGAAAGTAGTTCATATCGTCAATTTGACACATCCTCTTCACTTACATTGGTTCACTTTATGTCCATCAGACATTGATGTCACTGTTCCTTTAAGAGGTTTTTGTTAGTTTTATTTAACTATCTATTCTTTTCATGATCTATACTTCTTTTATCACCATCTCACGGTGACCCGATACTATTAGTGTCACCCACTAGTTTATATAGTGCTCCTTTAGTGTTTAGTAATATAACACATATATTGTTTCTATCACCACCTTTGTGTCACTTATCTTGACTATAATGTCTATATATTAATCCATACACGATTAAATTCGTGTTTTATTAAATACACTTTATTGGGTTTTTTCCCTTCCAGATGTCTATTCTGTCAGGTTTCACCCAACAACGCACATATATGGTTTAGCGCCACACTTATCCATTTTTTCACCTTTGTTACAATTAGTCCGATTGTTGTGCTGGCTGATTTTTCGTTTTGGATTGGCGCATTATTTTTGTTTTGTAGTTCTTACCCAAGATGGCCCAGGTGGTGGCTGGGACTGGGTATAGTCTGAATGGCAGAACAGCAGGGGTTTCCTGTAAGGGGATGCCACCTGTTCAGGTGAGGGGTGGCTACCCCCTACCCTGAGCCATCCTACTCCAAATTGTTGTTCGAGCTGGGGAGCCTATTTTCAAGTCATCTCCTGGAGCCAATCTGGAACTCTGCTCAAGAACCCTGTCGAAAGGAGTTGGAGGGTGTTAAGGAGTCTGGTTAACCTCCCCCTCACTGGAATATGTTCTGCAGTACTGGAAGGAGGCACTCAATTACCCAAGGGACATTGTGAGTACTGATCTGACCTGTTCTGAGTATCCCATACAACTTCCCTACATCCTATCCAACCCCCCCCCCCCCCCAAAAAATGTATGTGTATAATATATATATATACACATACACACACACATATATATATATATATATATATATATATATACACACACACACACATATATACATACACACATATACACACACATACACACTCCCTAGACTGATACTTCTGTCAGTTTGCCTGAACTGTGCTGTGTGTGCTGGCAGCCACTGCACCTGTGAGGAGGAACCTAGGTCATCAACATCTGTGCTTGTGAAATACGATAACCAGTGGTCCCAATTAGACTAACGCTACACAAAATTAAATGATTTTTTACACTTTAAAAACTATGCATAAGTACAAGGTTTTCAAATGTTTAATATGGGGGGGGGGGAGCCTTCCTCCTGCATCCACTTGTCACTGTTACCCGCTGATGTTGGTGCTGCAAGTCACTCGGGTTCCCTGTTGCAAGCTTAGTGTACATCCATCTCCGGCTGGCCACTCACTTGCGGTTTCCGTAACTTTCACATCCTGTTTGTCATGAATGGATATGTGCAGTCAAGTGGTAGATTACCTGGGCATGGTTTAAGGGGAGTGTGTGGGGCGCTACACCAACGCGTTTCACCCACCAAGCACATGGGTTTCAGCAGGGTGGGGTGACAAATTCCCTCAATTCTGTAGTCAGTGGTGCAATGTATAATTGTATATAAACCTATACGTACACAAAACACACACACACACACACCCCTAGAAACCTACCAATGTATATAAATTACCAAAATAGGAGGATAGAGCCGATTTAGTCTCACTTTAATAAAACAGAGCACTGATAACAGAGCAGTTACTTCTATGCCCATTACAAGAGGTGTCCTGACGGCATCACCATGATGAGCTCTCCCACTTGACATACAGAGTCGCTGGGTATCCATCACTCAACTATTATGCAGTGCCTGAATATTAAAAAGGCCATCCATCTCATGGTTGCCCATCTGGAACGAACGCCATCTCCGGCAAGTAACATCTCTGACATGATTCTACATCTCATTCTAATAGGAGCGCCACAAACTCAATTACAGAATCGCTCGAAAGCAAGACCCAGACATTGGAAGGGAGCACGCTGACTTTCTGTCTCAGTTAAACCAGTTATAGATAAAGGCCCTTCACTGCTATATTTCCTATTTTTAGGACTACATGGCAGATGATGAGCAGTCATGTGACCCATTCCAAGTGGCAGCTGATAAGGGATGATCTGGACCATTCTAAAATGCTGCATAAGACAGTGAGCAAGTTGTGAATAACATCTCCTTACCTGTTAGAAAATGTAAGGTCACTGACATTGTATTTATATACAGTGAACAGCTGACAACAGACGTAAAGCAGAACTCTAGCTTCAAGTCTCCCCCTTACTCTCCCACCTTCCCTGAGGCTCCCTGGGAAGTTTTTTGTGGACATCCTTGCAATAGAGCAGGGTTTCTCAACCAGGGTTCCTTCAGTAATTTCAGCCATTCAGATAAGTTGCCGCTGACACCATTGATCTTTTTAGCTACCTGTAAGGCGAGAATTCTTCCCAATGGCCACAAGTGTAAGGAGCTTTCTTCCCACTGACCACCACACTAATGTATCATGAGCTATAGACAATTTTTTACATGGGGTTCCTTGAGATCGGAAAGTTATTTTAAGGGTTCTTCTGTATTCTGTAAAGGTTGGGGAAGTCTGCAGTAGACAGTCCTTTGTGTGCTACAAGGTAACCTTCTATCATGATCCAGGACAGACGTTTTTAATTCTCTCACAGATGTTCAATAATGGTTTTGCAGACTGGAGAAAAGAGTTGATGTACTCACCAGTTGAACTCATTGTAGTCATTGTGAACTTCCCACCAGAAATAAAACCAGGTGAGGGTGAGGAAGAAGGTGAAGGTGAGGATCGCAAACCATAGCAGTTCCCACTGTTGGCACAAAGAGATGACAATGAGCATGAGTGAAATGGACGGAAACAAGCGGCTTACCCCTACAGCCAGCAAGGCCTGAACAGATCATACTGTGGATATTTGATTGTCTTTAAATAATAGGCAACACTTCCAAATGCTTGGCATCACATTGCACAGAGGTCATATGTCTTAGGCTCTCCATACAATCTCTGTACAATCAACATTACATTTACCAAAACTTTATGGAGGACCTACCCAAACTATCCAATTATCTTGTATGCAATCGGGCAGGCCCTTGCACTAGATACTTGTTGGTCTCTATGTCCTGAGACTGAAAGTGAGGGAAAATCCAAAAATGTACAGTTCACAGAAGAGAAACAGAAGGGAAATCATCAAATGGGGACATGTTTTCAAGGGACAAATGTCCAATTTCTCTCACTTCCTGTCCTGTATCGTAGATGAGAATTTAGGGAAATCTACCAAACACAGAAGACAAAAAAAACAAACTTGATGGGTTTTAACTAGGGGTGCAACGGATCGTCATCGATCAGTGATCCGATCCTCGGAGGTTGATCCGTACGGGACACCTGCGATCCACGGAGCGCTCTGTGGCCTCGGCCATAGGAAAGGCCGTGGCTTCGGCCTAGTTCTGGAGCGGCGGCCATCTTGGTACACCCGGCGGCCGTTTAGCATGTGATCGCTCCGTCAAATGACGGAGCGATCACTTGTAACAAACCGGCGTCATGTCATGACGCCGGTTCCTCTCTCCCCTCTGTGTACTGATCTGTACAGTGGAGGGGAGAGATCGGATGGCAGCAGTGCCAATACTCTGCAATGCCCTGCCAATACTCTGCAATGCTCTGCTGCAATGCCCTGCCAATACTCTGCAATGCCCTGCCAATACTCTGCAATGCCCTGCCAATACTCTGCAATGCCCTGCCAATACTCTGCAATGCCCTGCCAATACTCTGCAATGCCCTGCTGCAATGCCCTGACAATACTCTGCAATGCCCTGACAATACTCTGCAATGCCCTGACAATACTCTGCAATGCCCTGACAATACTCTGCCAATACTCTGCCACACCCTGCCAATAGGGAGATTGTGGATATTACAGTGGGGGAGATTTTTTTTTTTTGTTGATCCGAAAATGATCCGAACCGTGACTCCTAATCCGAGGAACGATCCGAACCGTGAGTTTTTTGATCCGTTGCACCCCTAGTTTTAACCATTCTCTAAATTATACAAAACGTTAAAACAAGTTTTGGCTTTACATACGCTAAGCATGTAAAAATACCTGTACTAAAATAATAATTATGTAATAAATCCAATGCTAGCAACTCACATCAAATTAAACTGTAAGCATGCCACTTTGCAAAATCAGTCTCCCATGTAACTAGCTATAAATCACATTTTGTCATTGGGTGCTCCATGACCATTCACATTCTAAAATGTGTTTCTCAACCTTTTTTTTAGTCAAGGCACCCTTTAACCACTTGCCGACCGGCAGCAGTACATATACTGCAGCAAGTCGGCTCTATTGCGCGAAACGACGTACCTGTACGTCATTTCGTGTAACAGCCAGCGGGGGCGTGTGCGCTGATTGGCCAGAGGGGGAGCCAATCAGCTAGTCCGGCAGATGCAATGTACGCCGGCCACCCACGATTGCTCCCCAGAGAGGCAGGATGGTGGTCTGCCAATGTAAACAAGACAGATCGCTGTTCTGTCAGGTGTAAACAGAGAGTTCTTGTTTTCCTGCTAAGCAGGAACACGGATCTCTGTTCATCCAGCGAGTCAATTCCCCACACAGTTAGAAAGTATCCCCTAGGAACACACAACTTTATCACCCCTGGTGTTAACCCCTTCCCTGCCAGTGTTATTAGTACAGTAACAGTGCATATTTTTAGCACTGATCACTGTAATAATGTCACCGGTTCCAAAAAAAAAAAAAAGTGTCAAGTGTGTCCGATTTGTCCGCCACAATGTCGCAGTCCCACTAAAAATCACTGATCGCCGCCATTACTAGTAAAAAATTAAAAATACCAAAAAAATTTCCCATAGTTTGTAGATGCGATAACTTTTGCGCAAACCAATCAATATACGCTTATTGGGATTTTTTTTTACCAAAAATATGTAGAATATATATTGGCCTAAATTGATGAAGTTTTTTTTTTTTTATTGGGTATGTTTCATAGCAGAAAGTAAAAAATATTGTTTTTTTTTCAAACTTTTCGTTTTTTTTTGTTTATAGTGCAAAAAAAAAAAAAAAAAAAAAAAAAAAAAAAAAAACCACAGAGGTGATTAAATACCACCAAAAGAAAGCTCCATTTGTGGAGAAATATTTTTTATTTGGTTACAGCATCGCACGACTGTGCAATTGTCAGTTAAAGCAACGCAGTGCCATATCACAAAAAGTGGCCGGGTCATTAAAGAGGAACTGCAGTCTTCTCACATAATTTGTAATAAAAACATATTTGCCATTCTGCTTCCCTCCAACCACTTTGCATATTATTTTATATATACTGTGATTCTGTACTTGCCAAATATGCTGCAGAAATCTCCCCCTGCACGGAGTCTGGCTGCAACCATTTTAACTGTGGACAGCTGAAGCTGCTGCCTTGTTAACTTCCTGGATTTACAGACACACAGAGGCACACCTCCAGCTCTGCAGCTCTCATTGGCCCTCATGACTCATCCCCTTCCCTTCTTGGCAAACTCAGAGTGAGAGAAACAGCTGTGCATGATGTCATAAGCCTAGGCTAATGACCAGACAAGTGTTTTACTATCCAAAGTTAAAACAAGGGCAGATGATTTAATAGACAGAAAGATGAAAAAATGACCAAAGTTCCGCTGTAAGGGAGTAAAACCCTCCAGGGCTGAAGTGGTTAAAATTCTGGACAATCTGGAGGCACCCTACAAAATTCTGGACAGCCTTGAGGCGCCCCATTCTCAAATGAAAAAACTATTCTAATAGTAGGACACCCAACGTTAGAAGTGATTTATTCTTCCAAAGCAAATACACTTTTGCAAACAGGTACTGACTAGTATTCCAGTGTTTCATTTCTCCCTCAATTTTTCTCCATCACTTGGTTAATGAGACCCCAAAGCTAATGGGGAGAGGCGCAAAGAAGGGTCAAACAAGGATGATATATGCAGGGAACGGACACCCTCCTTATTAACTGAAGTCATTGGACGTTAGGTTGGCAGCTAGGTGGTTGTAATGGTGTACAATGAAAACATGTGGTTTTGTGCAACTCAAAAGGCAGGTTTCTTTCCCCTTGCCTTTTATTCAAGGCAGAATCTTAACAGCCTAAACAAACAGCACGTATACTGCGCCAAAAAGCCACAACAAGAAACGTTTGTATGACAACGTATACAGTGGTGTAGTGTGTAGCACTCTCGCCTAGCAGTAAAAAGGGTCGCTGGTTCGAATCCCAACCACGACACTACCTGCCTGGAGTTTGCATGTTCTCCCTGTGCCTGTGTGGGTTTCCTCCGGGTACTCCGGTTTCCTCCCACACTACAAAGACATGCTGGTATGTTAATTAGCTTCTGTCTAAATTGGCCCTAGTATATGAATGTGAGTTAGGGACCTTAGATTGTAAGCTCCTTGAGGGTAGGGACTGATATGAATGTACAATGTATATGTAAAGCACTGCGTAAATTGACGGCGCAATATAAGTACCTTAAATAATAATAATAATAATAATAATAGGATTCTCCATGTAAAACCACATATGCCATTGCAAGTAACTGGATACACATGACCACAAAGCAGCCCTGTCATGCTAGTGGCCATTTATTGGCTCCTGAAATCCTCCCAAAAACACAACTGGAACTTTCAGCCAAACTACTAACATATTTCTCAAGGCTTTGTGCTGAACGATCACCCAATGTGTGTAGTTTTTTCATCATGTTCCCTCAAAGGGTCCACTAGGGGTCCAGTGACAAGTAATAGATCAATAGAAATCCAAGTAAAAAAAAAAAGTCTTAAAGTATGTCTGTGCCCAGTCTGTTTTCACATTTTCTTAAACAGTAAAGGAGCTCAAAAACAAGCCATTCCGGACCTTTATAGCGGCAAGCACTGTGAAGCAATTAATTCTCAAAGATCAGAACATAGAACAGCATAAAACATCTGTGGTTTGTTTAGACTGTTATGCATAACAGAATCTTGAAAGGCAAGGGAAAAAAAAAAACAGATTTTCTGGATTTTCAAGTTGAATTTCTCCTCATTGCTTATAGGTATGGCGGTGAGTAAGGGCTTGCATTAAAGTGATTTTAATGATTGTTTAAAATGTGTGAAGGGTCCCATTGCTCTACTTGACTATCGGCACCAGCAACTGTCTCTAAAACCACTAGATCCCTTCACCGCCTTTAGTAGTTTCTAGAGTTTAAAGAAAAAAAAAATTAAAGTGCAAAGCATCTCTTTTTATTGCTACCAGTTGAACAACCATTCTGTCCATCACAAAATAAGAAAATGACAAATGTGCCAATAATAGAATACAAAATTGCTTCTTAGACATAGTTAATACTGACTTAGAATGCATAATGTGCTAACTTATAGTTTTCTCCTATATCACCTGTCAGGTTCGGTCAGGCTTTTCTTGCTAGCGCAACCAAAGGAAAGGAAGAACATTTACCTTGGCAGTACTGGACCCAACAATTTGCTAAATAGTGGTGTGTGATGTGTGCTTCTATCAGTCAGAAGTTCTCAGCACTTCCTTCTTGAAAACCCTATACCACCCAAGAGCCTCCAATTATTACAAAAATGCCTTAATTAGATGCCCTACTTGTAATAACCTAGATGAAAATCATTTAATACTAAACCAAAAATAAGGATGTTTCACCAAAGTGTACATAGCACAGGATTAGTTACACTAAATGTCCAAAACTTTGTGGACACCTGGCAATCACAGCATCTCAAAAAATTAGAATATCATCAAAAAGTTAATTTCAGTAATTCAAAAAGTGAAACTCATTCTATTGATTCATTATACACAGAGTGATACATTTCAAGCAGGTTTCTTTTAATTTTGAAGATTATGGCTTACAGCTAGTGAAAACCTAAAATTCAGTATTGTGAAAAAGTTCAATATTGTAGGCTCATGGTGTCACACTCTAATCAGCTAGTTAACTCAAAACACCTGTAAAAGGTTTCCTGAGCCTTTCAATTTTTTAATGCTCTCTCAGTCTGGATCAGTAGGTTACACAATCATGGGGAAGACTGCTTCACAGTTGTCCAGAAGACAGTCATTGGAACTCTCCACAAGGAGGGCAAGTCAAAAAAGGTCATTACTAAAGAAGCCGGCTGTTCACAGAGTTCTGTATCCAAGCATAACAATGGAAAGTTGAGTGGAATGAAAAAGTGTGGTAGAAAGGTGCACAAGCAACCTTGAGAGGATTGTGAAGCAAAGGCCATTCAAGAATTTGTGGGAGATTCACAAGGAGTGGACTACGGCTGGCGTCAATGCTTCAAGAGCCACCACACACTAACATATCTAGGACATGGGCTACAACTGTCGCATTCCTTGTGTCAAGCCACTCATGAACCAGAATCATCATCAGAAGCGTCTTACCTGGGCTAAGGAGAAAAACGACTGGACTGTTGCTCAGTGGTCCAAAGTCCTCTTTGCATCTCATTTGGAAATCAAGGTCCCAGAGTCTGGAGTAAGCGTGCAGAGGCACAGAATCCAAGTTGCATGAGGTGCAGTGTGAAGTTTCCACAGTCTGACGACTGCTGGTGTTGGTCCACTGTGTTTATCAAGTCCAAAGTCAGCGTAGGCCTCTACCAGCAAATTCTAGAGCACTTCATGCTTCCCTCTGCTGACCAGCTTTATGGAGATGCCAATTTAATTTTCCGGCAGCACCTGCCCACATTGCCAAAAGTACCAATACCTGGTTTAATGATCATGGTATTGGCCAGCAAATTCGCCTCACCTAAACCCTATAAAGAATCTGGGTTATTGTCAAGAGGAAGATTAGAGACACCAGACCCAACAATGCTGACAAGCTGAAGGCCGCTACCAAAGCAACCTGGGCTTCCATAACACCTCATCAGTGCCACAGGCTGATCACCTCCATGTCACACCGCATTGATGCAGTAATTCATGCAAAAGGTGCCCCGACCAAGTATTGAGTGCATACTATACTGTACATGGACATACTTTTCAGTAAGCCAACATTTCTGTATTAAAAATCCTTTTTTATTGGTCTTATCTAATAAAATTTTCTGAGATACTGAATTTTGGGTTTTCACTAGCTGTAAGCCATAATCATCAGAATTAAAAGAAATGCTTGAAATATATCACTCTGTGTGTAATGAATCTAAATAATATACTAGTTTCACTTTAATTGAATTACTGAAATAAACTTTGAGGCCATTCTAATTTTTGGAGATGCACCTGTAAATGAGCTTGTTGGACATCCCATTCTAAAATAATGGGCATTAATATGAAGTTCCACTCCCCCCCCCCCCCCTTTTCGCCTAGAACAGCCTTTGCACTTGTGGGAAGGCTTTCCATAAGATTTTAAAGTGTGTCTCTGGGAATTGGTATCCATTCAGCCAAAAGAGCATTTGTGAGGGCAAGTACTGTTTTAGGACAAGAAGATCTGGCTCACAATTGGCATTCCAATTCATCCCAAAGGTATTCAAGAAGGGTTGAGATGAGGACTCTATAGGCCCATTCAAGGTTCTCCAGTCTAAACTCTACCATGTCTATACCAGAGCTGGCTTTGTGCACATGGACAGTCATACTGCAACAAAGGTTCAAAAACATACAATATGGCATTGTATGCTGTAGCATTAAAGCAGACGTTTCTCTAAAATGCAAAGTCCCCTCATTATTGTAGCACCCTGGAGTTTAGGCAGGGTTGCTCCTCACAAATTTACCCATTTACCTCATAATTATCCTGGTTGATTGTTAGAAATCTATTGATTTCCCCCAAGTTTGGCCTTGTTACACTTTTCTCTTCTACCACTAGGTGGGTGGTACTAGATATGAGAAGGGCAGCGCAAGGTCAGGTTATGGGTATATGGGGTATCTCAGCCAATGGGCAAGGGTTTTCTTGAATCCCTTGGCCTGCTGGGAGAGCCTATATATTCGGGGTGAGGTCAGGTGATCTGTGTTCTGTGCCACCTGGACGGCTGTCTGGGTGGATGTGTGTTGTATTGCTGCTAGGCCAGGGATTGGGCCTATCCTGGGCACATCTGGCTGCTAGGCTGTCTAAGGGCCTATCCAGAAGCAAGAGAGCAGAGCAGGGTTGGGACTGCGGCTAGAAGTACAACCAAAACTTACGGTTCTGCTGGCCGGAGAATCTGTCGTGGTCGGAGGTAGAGGGGAAGCTGTCACCACTAAGGGACCATCCACCTCATTACCAGGGACCACAGTAACTGAAGCAAGTACCAAAGCAGTATTCTCACCAACCAGGGACGGTGAAGAATCGGGAAACTTCAGTGGGTACCAAGTCAGGGACCCAGACAGTGGAGGTGACGCTTGCAGAGCAGCCTTGTGTGTCAAGCCAGGGACCGAGCAGGCCAGTGGGATGAAGCTTGAGAGGTATCTTGAGTGCCAAGCTAGGGACCCAGCAGAGAAGCGAGGGTGATGCTTAAGGAAGATACCACCATGAAGATTGGAGGAGCTCAAGGGATTCAGTGGCAGTGCATCAGCGGGTCTAGTGAGAGATCGGGAGCTCAGTGCGCTGAATAACCACAAGGAGTGATTGTAGGGGAATAGAAAGGATCTGTTAAGCTTTGTGTTAGGAACTGTTAAAGACTGTTGCCATAGGAGACAGCATTCCTGCACATGCAGATGTGGCGTCTTGCTGGATGCCTTTCCCTGCATGGCTGTCCTCTTATCGAAGTCTTGGAGTCTGCCAATGGAACTTGCAACTCACAGAACACCCCCATATCACAGAACGCCCCTATATCACAGATCTCCCATATTACAGAGCCCTCCCCATTGATATTACACACTTTCATAAGATCGCAGCACTCCCCCTCCCTTATTCAAGCAAGACAGGAAACATGACAGGTGTGGACAGAGGGTGATCACAGAGCCCCCCCATCACAGACTCCCCCCTCACAGAGCCCCCATATCACAATCGTATGCACAGCTGCATATGATTTTGCACTCTCCAGTTTTAGTAAATTAACCCCCAAGTATGAACTGAAATCCTTGACAGAGTTTATCTTACCAATGGGAAAATCTATAACACCAATGGGGGCTTTCTAAATGCTACGGATGAGGTTTGGGTTCAAGGAGAATCCTGGAGGTTCGAGATTCGCAGTCCCTGCAAATGAATGTGCAGCTTTGTCCAGGATAATTTGTTTTAATCATAATGCACTGAATGGTCTTCAAACTAGGTCCTAGAAGGGTCAATAAGAGGGATTTCAGTTAAGCTGGCCCTTCATTATAAAAAGGGGAGGGCAGGGTACAGAGCAGCCATGGTGTAAATTGGAAGCTGTTGTGGGTGAAGCAAAGAGAAAGATAACGATCAGTTAGGAAACTAAAAATTTAAAGCGGTTGTAAGGCTTAGTTTTTTGCTAAAAAAATAAACAGGTTATACTTACCTGCTTTGTTCAATGGTGTTGCACAAAGCGGTTCCGGACCTTCTCTTCTGGGGCCCTTGCCAGTGCTCTCAGCTTCACCTCTCCTGTGTGTGCCCTCATAGCAAGCAGCTTGCTCGCTTCCAAGCTGGGCTGTGTGCATCCATAGACACACAGCATTTCTTGGTCTGCCCCGCGCTCTCTCCTCTAAGGATTTGATCGACAACAGCAGGAGCCAATGGTTTCCTGCTGCTGCCTCTGTGAGAGGTACATAGACCAGCACCACTTAAGACAGGCACAGCACTGGACAGGCAGGGCTCGGGTAAGTATTTATGGTGGGGGGAGGCAAGCATTTTTTTTACCTTCAGCCAGGGAATGCATTAAGTGAAAAGAAATATGGCTAAAACACTGTTGGTGCATTTTGTTATTGTTGGCTTATCTTCCATTTAATTATTTTTTTTCCTCTAATGCAAGGCTTACCTTTAAAAACAAACATTGTGTGTGTATGTATAATGTATAATATATTATAATTATATATATATATATATATATATATATATATATATATATATATATACACATATATACACACACACATATACATACACACACGTTATGGCAGTGTTTCTCAACTCCAGTCCTCAAGGCGCCCCAACAGGTCATGTTTTCAGGCTTTCCATTATTTTGCACAGGTGATTTGAGCAGTTTCACTGCCTTAGTAATTACCACAGCAGCCATTTCATCTGAGGGAAATCCTAAAAATATGACCTGTTGGGGCGCCTTGAGGACTGGAGTTGAGAAACACTGCGTTATGGTGATAGAGGCTTTAATTCGATGATCAAACTGCTTTATTTTGATGCCATGCTTCCCTTAAAAACAGCTTAGTCTCATGATGGGGGGGTGTATTTTGGGGTTTTAATTTTTTGTTTTTTTCAAGTTTGGGGGAGCTCAAAGCATTTGCTTATTACTGACCACCTTGATCTTGGAGCCTTCTACTTTTTCACAGCACACATCATTTGAAAGAAAAAATACATGGTAAGAACAGTGTGCACCTAAACTACCCTACATCACTCAGATTTGTTACAGCCCCCACATACCCAACATTTAAATAAAAGTTAGGCATACACTAGTTTGGCCTATTCCTGAAATATAACGGTCTTGCTGCTGGCCTAATTTACACTGCTGTGTCCTCTGCAGTATTTTAATTCTTGTAATAAAACTCCAGCCTGTGCTCTTTGTTTCCAGTAAATTTGGGTATAGCCTTGCTCATTAAAATTGTCCTGCTGTTGGCCTATTTTACACTGCTGCGTCATCTGCAGTATCTCAACTCTTGTAGTAAAACCACAGCCTGTCCTCTTTAGCTAAAAAGTTGGTCTACTGCTGGCCAATTTAACACTGCTGTGTCATCTGAGTGCAGCCTGTTAATTCTTGAAGTAAAATGCCTGTCTTTTCTCTACCATTTCAGCATTTCAAATATATCCTGCTGCTGGCCAATTTTACACTGCTGCATCACTCGCGGTCTGTAAATTCCTAGAGGAAGCTTGATAGAAATCGTCCAGGAGTAAGAGGATGGTTTCACATCCGTGACAAAAAGGACACCCACAGCAAACTACTGGTCATTTTCTGCCAGTCAAAGCAGACTTATTAGTGTTTAATGCAAAAACAAATGTACCATGCTAAAGCAAGGAAAAAAAAAAAAATCAAATGAAAAAAAACTTTAAAAAAAAAAAACAAATTAAAGTTGGATGGGGGTACTACCTGCTGTATAGAAGCAATTGTAAATGGAAAAAAAAAATCTATTGCACAGCCAAATATGTGCACCATGGTACACCGGGTGCTGAGACTGTCCAGCCCACTAGTAATATCCCAGCCTGTAATACCCTTATATTACCAGGTAATTTTTCCATTTTCTATTACTGTGATAGTTTGACTGACAATTGCTCTAATTGCCAAAATAATTTATTTTTTTGCCCTCAAAGAGCTTACAATTTGAGGTCCGTAACTCACATTCATACATACACATACTAAGGCCAATTTAGACAGGGGCAAATTAACCTACCGGCATGTCTTGGGAGTGTGGGAGTATAAGGGAGGAAATGGGTTGTAAAGCCTCAAGGTTTTTTCCACCTTAACAGCTTGCCGACCAGAGCAAGACGATATACATCGGCACAATGGCACGGCTGCGCAAATGGGCGTACAGGTACGTCCCCTTTAAGACGCGGCATTGTGCGCCCGCCACTTACTCTGTGACCGTGCCCGCAGACTCTATGTCCCGCGATCATGTCACGGAGGCACAAACAAGCCATTTCCCTGTTCTGCCTTGTGACATGACAGAGCTTCTGCTCCCTGTCATCGGGAGCAGGGATCGCTGTCATGTCAGTGGTAGCCCATCCCCCCCACAGTTAAAATCACTCCCTAGGACACAATAAACCCCTTGATCCCCCCCTAGTGTTTAACCCCATTCCCTGCCAGTGTCATTTATACAGTAATCAGTGCAATTTTTATAGCACTGATCGCTGTATAAATGTGAATGGTCCCAAAATAGTGTCAAAAGTGTCCGATGTGTCCGCTATAATGTCGCAGTCACGATAAACATCGCTATAACTTTTGCGCAAACCAATCAATATACACTTATTGCGATTTTTTTAACCAAAAAATACGTATAAGAATACATATCGGCCTAAACTGAGGAAAATTTTTTTTTTTTTTTTGGGATATTATAGCAAAAAGTAAAAAATATTACTTTTTTTTCAAAATTGTCGCTCTTTCTTGTTTACAGCGCAAAAAATAAAAACCGCAGAGGTGATCAAATACCACCAAAAGAAAGCTCTATTTGTGGGGAAAAAAGGACGTCAATTATGTTTGGGTGCAACTTCACACGACCGCGCAATTGTCAGTTAAAGCGACGCAGTGCCCAATCGCAAAAAGTGCTCTGGTCAGGAAGGGGCTAAATTCTTCCGGGGCTGAAGTGGTTAATGCATTCTATGCATTAAGGTAATAACCATTTTGTGCTGAAGCTCCCCCCCCAGAGCGCCCCTTTTTCTTACCTGAGCCCGATCCGATGATGTGCATGAGCACAGCGGCTCCAGCCACAGTCTCTTTCCTCATTGGACAGATTAATAGCAGCAGAAGCCATTGGCTCCCGCTGCTGTCAATCAACTCCAGTGACACGGGGGCCGGGACTAAGTCCCGCTGTCTGTGTCAATGGATGCAGCAGCGAGCCTGCACGGGTGCGTCCATGGAAATCTTAGCACATTTAATTCTTAGCACATCAGGGACAGGATGAAGATCAAATTCATAGCAGGAGAGAAGAGGGGGATGAAAGGGTTAAAAATGATCCTTATTTGCTGCTGTGATCTGTGTTATGCTCTGCAACTAAAGAATGGGTCATTCCTTTATTCATTAGCTCGTCTTACCTCCACACCCTCTGTTGTAAGAGGAAGGGGTGGGCTCTCAGATATAAACACTACATTGTTTACATCTGTGCTCACTGTGATTGGTCTCCCTATGACAAATTACAGCAATCACAATGTACAAACACTTCATCTGAATAAACACAGCAATAATAGAGCAGGTAAAAAAGATTTTTGTATATTCAACATTGCCCTCGAATCCAAAAAGGACCGAAAAGACCCTCTTCCACCTGTATGGTATCTTTTGCCCAATCTTTTTTTTTCTTTTCAGTTTGGGTTTGCTGAAATTTGAACCTGGGCAGATTTGCCCATCACTACTGAACAGGCTCCATTCACACTTGTACGAGTTGTCATGCAACTTTAGACATAAAAGTTGCATGACAAGTCGTTTCCCATGTTTTCCAATGATAACCAATCATATATGTGTGACTTAAAGTTGCAGCAACTTCAAAGTAGTTAATGCACTACTTTGGTCCAACTTTCATGCAACTTGAGGGCCATAGACATCAATGTTAACCCTCAGAAGTTGCATGAAAGTCGTACCTGAATGTTAAACAATGCAACTTTGTACAACTGTTGTCCATTATCACTGGTCAAAGCCAAAGTCATATCCAAGTTGCCCCAATCCAAAGTTGCATCAAAGTTGTACGACTCCAAAGTTGCGCCGTCTTTGTAGAGCAAGTGTGAATGGAGGCTAATGGCCCGTACACACGATCCGAAAATCGAACAAAAAATACCGATTTTGAAGTGATTGTATGAGAATCGGGTCGTTAGTACAGAGCTTTCGAGAGCCGATCACGACAGTTCATCGGATATTATCCGATCGGACAAACACGAACATATTTCGTACGATTTTTGTTTAATCAGTACAGTTGTCGTCTGAAAATACAATACAAATACACTACAACACGACATCAGTTGCGATTTTTTATTCTGTCGTACGAGAATTTTCGTAACTTTACTAACATCTCCATTTTTGATATGCGACTAGCATGCAAAAAAAAAACAAAAAAAAACGGACGATCTGTCTTCCGATTTTCAGATAGTGTGTACGGGCCATTAGACTTCATTGACACTAGAAGGTACAACTGAGCGAGCATGCTTTTTTCCGAGTTTCCACATGTCATGTTTAGGGGAGCTCATTCATTTCAATGGGCAACCCCTATGTGCGAGGCATGTGCAAAAAAAGGGTGCCTGCACCATTCCAAAAAATTGTACTGAACCAAAACACATTTTTACTGCAGTACCATGTCTTTTGGTAAGCAGGAAAGCACACACGTTTGAAGGATGTGTGGGGATGCAGTTAGGATTTAAAGGAACCACTGCACGTTGTGGGATAGATTATGATTTTGAGTGCATTTCTGCCACGCACTGGTGTGAAAGGAGCGTAAAGGGGGACCCCTTTGTAAACTGGTGTGTGTTCTGAGGAAGAAGATTTTTCAGCACCCCAAATGGGAGTGCTTTTTTGCAATGTTGTAGTCTTACAAAAGTTTAGGAACATCAGAATTTCGTACTAAATCGAGATTCTGCATTTTCGTCTGCGTATCGCACATTTCCAATGAATAAGTAGGCCAATTACTGGACTAGGTCACAAAATGGCTCCTATGTATAGATAATATGAACATCTGGAAGTAATCACGTCTTGGAAATCTAGGTTAAGAAGCTTATAAAAGGATGATAAATGGATGGACCATCGTCTTTGTGAACATGCATCTTGCCTGATAACAGAATGGGAATGGTTTCTGAAGCCTGTAATTAGCATTCTACTCCAATCCTACAAGCACCAGATATCCAGCTCATTGGAGCACAACTTCATGAAGACAAGGAATGAAGGTTGTCTTTGTGAACATTCTCTTCTCACATGTTTATCTGTGACCTTTCTCAAAGGTGTCTGGAGAATACATGAGCAGAGACATCGCAGGGAAGATTAATGTCTAGAACAAAATGACCAATCAGATACCACCAATTGCTATTTGGTAATCTGATTAGAGGAAAACTATATACTATATACAAAAAACAAAACAAAAGAAAAGTAAAAAACTAAACCACAATGTGCACTAAATTTGCCACACACCGTAGTGTCAGCTCACAACTTCATACCTGTTGGTGGAAGCGATGTTCCAATATGAGCCGATTGTTGCCCATTCTCAGGCCTTACACTGCGAACAATGCAGGGTCTGCTTATAATGATGGGGCCCCTGCCACTGTGAAAAAAATCCTGCTTTTAATAGGTGTAAAATGTACCTAAAGAAGAAAAAAAAGTTATATTTATACCCAAGTCATGCCCCTTCTTTCACCTGTGGAGCCTAGGCAAGAGTGACGGCACACTGTTAAGATCCTGGGGATCATGGAGCAGATCAAATCTTACAAGATGAAGCTCTTGCAATGGACACTCCAGTCTTCCCATGTGACTTTGCCTGCTCTGCATTCCCAGGAATCTTCTCAGAAAGATGGTGAAGTTCTGTCCAGTGATGTAGAAGACAGGTAAGGCAAGTATGTGTGTTTTTCTACAGGTACATTTTGCACCTATTAACAGCAGGTGATTTTTTACAGGGCGATGGGGTCTGCACATTAGAAGCAGCCTTAAAGCGGGATTCCGGCCAGCGAAAATTTTTTTTTAAAGTCAGCAGCTACAAACACTGTAGCTGCTGACTTTAAATAAGTACACTTACCTGTCCTGGTTGCCCGCAATGTCGGCCGTCCGAGGCCTACCCGTCCCTCGGGTCCCGGCACCCCCATCCTAACTAAGGGAAACAGGCAGTGGAGCCTTGCGGCTTCACTGCCAGTTTCTTACTGCGCATGCGCGAGTGGCGCGGCGCTCTGTGAATGGCCCCGTGGTTTTCTGGGACACACACAGTTCCCAGAAGGCAACGGGGCTGCTCACCGAAGAACAGGACACGCCACGGAATAGGAAGAGGCAGATTAGGAAAACTGCCTAGCAACAAGGGTGTAGCTAAGATTAAATTTTTTTTTTTTTCGAATGTTTTTTTTTTAAATTTTTTAAAGATTTTTAGTGCAATTTTTTTTTTTTTAGGGTGGCCCTCCACTTTAACATTTTACTGTATAAGGAATTTATAGGGGTTGATTTACTAAAGGGAAATCCACTCTGCACTGCAAGTGCACTTGAAAGTGCAGTCGCAGTAGATCTGAAGGGAAGCTCTGCTGATTTTATCATCCAATCATGTGCAAACTAAAATGCTGTTTTTTATTTTCCTTGCATGTCCACCTCAGATCTACAGCGACTGCACTTCCAAGTGCACTTGTAGTGCAAAGTGGATTTGCCTTTCGTAAATAACCCCCACAGTCTATATATTGTGACAATGGAAGACCCTGCCATTGTGAAAATGCAGGGGAAAATTACACGGGATTCGCATTAAGGCCTAATGCAAGGTTCCAGACTATTGTTTGAGCAGAGAAAGCTATGAACTGGGGCCAGGAGCTTTGAAGGTTCCAAAGTGTCTTGGATGTGACAGAACCTTCAATCCTGTGTCTGGATTTTCCTTGATGCCCGCAACGTCCAGGGTCATTATATACTCAAGCCTGAGGATAGCTCAGGGCTTCCAGTTTAGAGACAGCTCTGATATTGGAGACAGGGGGTCTCATCCCAGGATTCAGGTTGGCTCTTATCGGGATGTCGAGAACCCCCGTGCAGCAGGGCGCTGCGACTAAAGGATGAGTGACCTATAAAGGGCATTTGGTCATATTAGGGTTGATTTACTAAAACTGGAGAATGCTAAATCTGGTGCAGCTGTGCATGGTAGCCAATCAGCTTCTAACTTCAGCTTTTGCAATTAAGCTTGACAAAAAAAATAAAAGGAAGCTGAATGGTTTCTATGCAGAGCTGCACCAGATTTTGCACTCCAGTTTTAGTAAATCAACTCTATCGGGTCAATAACGTTTGGAACACACACACAAGCTCATTCCTATCCTTTGCCTTTCTAGGTATTTTTACAGCAGTTAGGGTTTATTAATTAGGTCTGAAGTGCAGACCATATACTGGTAAGAAATATAATATGTTTTGGGGGTTTTAAAGCAGAACTCAAAAAATTAAGCCCGGCTGGTTTTCTCTCTCCCACCTGCCTGTTAGTTTTTTTGTGACGGGGAAAGGAAGTAAACATCCTTTATCGGATACTCAACTCTCCATTGTTCTTCAGCTAGCTCACACCTCTTCCATCTTTTCTAAAATTGCAAAAGATAAGATCAGATGGCACTATACACCGGCTGTTCTTCATATCGTTTTTGCAGACACTTCTGATCTATGCTTGAGGGGATGTGGCGAGAAAGCCACACATGCCCATATCTGGTGGCAGTGCCCACTCATTCGCCCCTATTGGTCCGCTATGCTACACTGGCTCAAAGTGATACAAGGTTCAGCTGTTAAAGATCCATGGGTTGTATTATTTATTGTACAGGCAACCAAGTGGGCCACTATAAAAAGTCCGTAACCCCACACCTTCTGAATGCGACAAAGTTACCCATACCCAGATTCTGGAAACAAGCCACCATACCAACTATACGTCAATGGTTAAAAGTCGTGGATCTTATTTACCATATGGAAGATCCCAGTGTCGCTAATTGACCCCATCATTTTTGTACATTGTGAAATATACAATGTAGTTCATATTATATTGATGTAAATTGAACACTTCTAATAAAAACGTATCGAACAAAAATTTAAAAAAAAAGAAAAGTAAAAAAAAAAAAAAGAAAAGAAAAAGGGGAAAGGGAGGGGACCTTCGCTGGGTCCCACATGCGCAAGGCACTGCTATGCTCTCCTACTGGCCCGGAGGAGGGGGGAAAGAGGGGGGAGCCGAGCTGCTGGCATAATTCGCCATGCCCGGTCTCCCTGAAGTGGGGACAGTATCCTCTCCCTCCTCCCTCAGAAAGGTGCCAAATGTGGGAACTGGGGGGGGTGTTTAGGAGACAAATGAGCGGAAGTTCCACTTTTGGGTGCAACTCCGCTTTAGGTGCTGGTAAGTACCTGATTTTTAAATATTAGCAGCAAAAGAAAAACAAACTGAAGCTCCTCTTTAAGCAATCTTCAGGCCCAAAAATGTTCCAGTTTGGTGTGCAAAAAAAGTAAAAATGTGCAGGCAGCGCAAAAGGGTTAAAGCGGTATTAAAACAAAAATGTAATGTATTGCAGCTTACCAATCATTAGATGGTGGCTGCATTGCTTTTTTTGTTTCTTTTCCCTCCATTTTCACCTGGTAATCTGGCCAGTAACATACATTCTGTATTAGAGTGCACCCACTCTGGATGAAGGAGCACAGGGGGCACCTTTGGACATCAGCATTGTCAGTCTGGGAAATTGTTAGATGGACTAGCAGATTTAAATACACAAAAAAATGTAAACCAAACTCCAGCTAACACTTTATAACCAAATACAGCAAACTATTTTTTTGGGGGGGAAAAGGTTTTATATAAATAAAGCTGATCATTGTAAGCAACCCTGACAATGCTGAATGGTTGGTCTCATCCCTGTAACTGATATATCTGCATAAAAGCTTGTCCTTTTGAACAGAATTACTGGCTGGATCACCAGATGTAAATAGAAGAAAGCCTAAAAAAGGAAACAAATGTAGCCCCCACATCTAAGAATTAGTAAGCTTCAATAAAATGTTTGCTTTTGGGTTTAATACCGCTTGAAGACCAGATCTGCGGTGATAACACCCTTCAGCCGTTACCCAACCAGTCTGGAATGCAGTCCTAGTTATCTGGCAACAATAGTCTTCTGATCTGGTATTAGTAGCATGGACAGGACATGTGGCTTTTGGGTTTAATACTGCTGTAAGACATATTAGCTTCTTTACACTTCCAGCACACCCTGTACCAGGCTCCCTAAACAAGAAGGCCATTTCTTACCAGCCCATTTATGTCAGTTTCAACCACAGCTTCTTACTGCCAAAGCCATGACAGTTTTCATTGCTTTTAGCCAATGAGACAACATCTCAGAGTACCCAGTTGACCTGCATACATGGGGCTTTAGAGTAGAAGTACTCAAACTATCCTTTTTTTTAATGAACAGATCTAAGCAGAATGCTGCGGCTTCATAAGATAACAACAACCCTCAGAAAAGCCCCAGAGACTTGCCTCTTCTAACCTGCTCAATCCCGAACCAACAAGCCCTCCTTAAACCACAGCTACTAATAGTAGCAATGTAATAAAAGCTCGTAACGTTCCAAGGATGCAATACAGCACAACACAAGAAAAAAAAAAAAAAAAAAAGGAGAAAGTAATAAAGTTCCAGGCACATATACTTGTGGTCAGGACCTGAGCTTTATAAGCTTATCGCGTCCAATAGACGCCGAGCACAACAACCCGCAACCTGGGACAGGCACCGAGAGGAAAAAAAAAAAAAACATTAAACAATCCACTTTAAATGGCTTAAATCTTCTTCATCTTAACACATTAAGCTGACGCCGTCTGCTAAGCCAGAGATTTCAGACACTAACATTCAAAAATAACAGAGGCATCTGTGCGGCACAGTGCGTTCATCTGTGCAGACCAGAATAAACCTTTGTTTATCGGCGATTAAGAGGAACTATTAAAGAAGCACTCCGGCAAAAAAAACCTGCACAGAGGGAAATATGGAGACGGTCATTGCTGGCCTCAGTTTGAAAATATCATCGGATGTGTTTTTGCAAACAAGGAACCATGTTATAATAAAAATTGAAGTCCAGGCATTTTTTTTTTTTTTTTTTTTATATGAGTGATCAAATGTAATATACAGTACAGTGGGGAAAATTATTATTTGATCCCCTGCAGATTTTGTAAGTTCTTCTTGAGCATGGAGTTCACCAGAGCTTCACAGGTTGTCACTGGTGTCCTCTTCCACTCCTCCATGATGACATCACAGAGCTGGTGGATGTTAGAGACCTTGCGCTCCTCCACCTTCCATTTAAGGATGCCCAATAGGGTTTAGCTCTGGAGACATGCTTGGCCAGTCCATCACCTTTACCCTCAGCTTCTTTAGCAAGGCAGTGGTCGTCTTGGAGGTGTGTTTGGGGTCGTTATGTTGAATACTGCTCTGCGGCCCAGTCTCTGAAGGGAGGAGATCATGCTCTGCTTCAGTATGTCACAGTACATGTTGGCATTCAATGAACTGTAGCTCCCCAGTGCCAGTGTTCTGTCGGAGAGTGCCCGCTATTGAGAAGTGCCCGAGCCGCACTGCACATGCGCCGTACAGAACTGCACAACAGCTGATTTCACGATCAGCTGTTGTGACGGCGCCTGTGCAGA
The DNA here is from genome assembly GCF_042186555.1 of Aquarana catesbeiana. NCBI lineage: Eukaryota > Metazoa > Chordata > Amphibia > Anura > Ranidae > Aquarana > Aquarana catesbeiana. Next base: position 52,874,823 of record NC_133325.1, read on the forward strand.
CAATAGCTGACGGGACAATGTTATTGTCAGATTGTGCCTCGCGCTTGCGAGGCATGTTCATTTCGGTGTAGAGCGGGTTTGGGTGTCAAAACCCGCCTTTCCCTAGAATAAAACACGCCCCGCAAGCATCCAGGAAGAATAGCATAAAAACATTTCCTTTGCAGCACTGCCCATCATCAGTTAAAAATCCGCCCCTCACAATGAAGACACCCAAACCCGCCCATCACCAAAATAAACACGCCTCGCAAGCGTGAGGCACAATCTAACAATAATATTATTCGTTGGCTATTGTCTGCACAAGTGCCGTCTCAACAGCTGATTGTGAAATCAGCTGTTGTGCAGTTCCGAACAGCGCATGCACAGTGCGGCTCGGGCACTTCTCAATAGCGGGCACTATCCAATAGAACACCGATGGCACTCATGCAGCCCCAGACCATGACACTCCCACCACCATGTTTAACTGTAGGCAAGACACATTTGTCTTTGTACTCACCTGGTTGCCGCCACAAGAGCTAGACACCATCTGAACCAATAAGTTTATCTTGGTCTCATCAGACCACAGGACATGGTTCCAGTCATTAGTCTGCTTGTCTTCAAACTGAGGGTTTTCTTGTGCATCATCTTTAGAAGAGGCTTTCTTCTGGAATGACAGCCATGCAGACCAATTTGATGCAGTGTGCGGCGTATGGTCTGAGCACTGACAGGCTGACCCCCCACCTCTTCAACCTCTGAATCAATGCTGGCAGCACTCATACGTCTATTTCCCAAAGACAACCTCTGGATATGACGCTGAGCATGTGCACTCAACTTCTTTGGGCGACCATGGTGAGACCTGTACTGAGTGGAACCTGTCCTGTTAAACAGATGTATGGTCTTGGCCACCATGCTGCAGCTCAGTTTAGGTATTGGTCTTGGCAACCTTCTTACAGCCTAGGCCATCTTTATGTAGAGCAACGATTCTTTTTTTTTCAGATCCCCAGAAACTTCTTTACCATGTTGAACTTCCAGTGACCAGTATGAGAGAGAGAGCAATAACACCAAATTTAACACACCTGCTCCCCATTCACACATGAGACCTTGTAACACTAACGAGTCGCATGACACCAGGGATGGAAAATGGCTAATTGGGCCCAATTTGGACATTTCACCGAGGCTTGGTTCACATCTCCGCATTCCGAATCGCGAGCGTAATCACCGCAATTCTCAATAGCTGCAAATCGCGGGTGGATTCCCGGCGCGTTGCCCGTTTATTTCAATAGCACCCCAAATTCGTCGAGATTTTACCGCGATTCAATGGGCGACAATCGCGGTAAAAATGCGCAAACAGGAACACAGGACACCTGGTGCCTTTTGGGGCGACGGGCATCCCGCGGTTCTATTTGCGCAATTTTACTGCGATTGTTGTCCCCCATATGCCTAAATGTTAACGGAGCTTAGGGGTGTACTCACTTTTTTCAGCGGTTTAGACATTAATGGCTGTGTGTTGAGTTATTTTGAGGGGACAGAAAATTTACACTGTTATACAAGCTGTACACTCACTACTTTACATTGTAGCAAAGTGTCATTACTTCAGTGTTGTCACATGAGAAGATAGAATAAAATATTTACAAAAATGTGAGGGGTGTACTCACTTTTGTGAGATAGATATAGATAGATAAATCCACACACAACCATATACACACGCTTTCTATTGTAAAATGAACTTTACTGAAATATCACACATTAACATTCATTAGATTCTATTGGCTGCCACACCATGCATCAGGGTCCCCATCAGAGTTGCCCCTTACATCCGGGTCCCCTTCAAAGTCATAAACTTAAGAAATAAGAAAAAAAAAAAAAAAAGGATAATAATGCAGCCGGTCAGTCACTTCACAGCAATGTAAGAAAAGTACTTTGGTTAGTGGTATTCAGCAGTCTTTGCCTATTTCCAGCTATCCCTCCTGCTGTAAGTCGCCCCTTACATCAGGGTCCCCATCAGCCTTGCCCCTTACATCAGGGTCCCCATCAGCCTTGCCCCTTACATCAGGGTCCCCATCAGAGTTGCCCCTAAAACAGAGTCGGCTATTACATTAGTATCCCCAAAGTCACCACTTACATCAGGTTTCCCAGCCGAGTAGTCCCTTACATCAGGACCTCGATTAGAAACAGGCACCAATAGCTGCAGACCAGATAAAATCTTGTAGCAAGCCTAATTTTGTTATTTAAAAGTGTTTTATTTTTTATGAATATATACATATATATATATATATATATATATATATATATATATATATATATATATATATATATATATACACACACATACATACATACATACATACATACACACACATATATACATATACACATACACGCACACACACAAACTTTCCCATATGTACAATTTTTAATTTTGCGCCCCCATGAAGCTGGAATGATGGATGAAATCCTGTCTATTTAGAGGACACATGCCTCTTTTCTAGTGCACACAGTGCTGAAAGGGACAGCGGCCAATATCAGCGGCATGAAAAGAACAATGCACATTAGCCGGCGGCTTTCTTTGTCCTCCACTCCTAACACAGGCCTAAAGAAAATCTACAATTGGAAAGTCAAAATGTTCAGCTGAAAAGAAAGTCATATGGCACAAAGACAGTGGTGTAGTGGGTAGCTCTTTCGCCTGGCAGTAAGAAGAGTTGCTGGTTGGAATCCCAACCACGACACTACCTGCCTGGAGTTTGCATGTTCTCCCTGTGTCTGCGTGGGTTTCCTCCGGCTACTCCGGTTTCCTCCCACACTCCAAAGACATGCTGGTAGGTTAATTGGATCCTGTCTAAATTGTCCCTAGTATATATGAATGTGAGTTAGGGACCTTCAATTGTAAGCTCCTTGATGGTAGGGACTGATGGGAATGTACAATGTATATGTAAAGCGCTGCGTAAATTGACGGCGCTATACAAGTACCTGAAATAAATAAAATAAATAAGATGTGAGCTACTAAGACAAATTGTTGTACCCGTGTAAAGTACCAACACACTGCCACAAAGGCGGCAGATGCATCAAAACCACAACAAGAGGAAATGCAAATGATACCTGTTTACATGAGCTGTCATTTGTCCTAGTCTATGCAGATCAGAAGTCCCAAATTCATTTGCTTGCTATGGACTAGTAACTCCGTACTGAAGCCACCAAGAGCCAGGTAACTAGCATTTTCAGAGAGTCAGCAATGACTGCTTACATAATTGTCTCATGATAGATTGCCTTTAACCTTGCTGCCTGTGTACCGACCCTGCATTTCTATCAAATGAAAAAGAAAACCAATGCAGCCACATCTAAAGACAGGTAAGCTGCAATATATTACATTTTCATTCTTGGATCTAGACACGCTTTAAGTACCATGCACATGGACATACAGGGGTCACACTGCATACAGAACCTGCACAATGACATTCCTGGGACCCACAGCCGCCATGTAGAGCCTCCCATTGAGATTCAGTTGTAAGCTCCAAATAAGTTTGGAGCATAGGTCAATGTGCATGTGGGTGCCTTATTTACAAATACTTTTTTTGTTTAATTTTTTTTGTTTACATTTTGCGTCTTTTTCAATGTGAAATGTGTAAATATATGTTAAAGAGGTGTTTCAACGTATAATCATTTTTTTATTTTTATTTTTTTCTAAATTCCCAAGTTCATCTAATGAAAATGTACCATTAACTTGTTTTTGGCAAAATATCCCCTGATGTCCGGTTTCGTATATAAAAGCAACTTATATAATTTGTTCCTGGTAGTTCTCATCTTGCCTGTGGGCATGTGAAGCTCACAAGCAGACGCTTCCGGGATACGGTGATGTTGAGTTACCAGAATGCACCTCCAATTCCCGCGCATGCACATTAATGCGGGGGTCCACCTATCTTTTTTTTTTTTTTTTGAGTTCATTCACAAACTTTTCTTCTCAGCATTACATACTCACATATTGTGTGTAATATGTCCGCCTGTGTCAGATTTCGTCGGAAAGAATAACTTATATTATTCACTGCAGGCGGTTTCCATCTTCATTGTGGGCATTTGAAGCCCACAAGCATTTATTTCCTGGATGTGGTGAATGCTGTGCTCCCAGCATTCACCGCTCGTTCCCGCACATGCTCAGTGGCATCCTGGGAAGCCTGAGACTAGCTCCCAGGAGACTGTGCGGAGTCTGGGAGAGGCTAGAAACACGCCTACTCCCACGGGAGGAGAACCAGGAAGTGCAAAGAAGAATAGAAAAATAAAAGGTAATTACGGCAATTTAAATTTTTTTAAACAGCATGTCAGCATCTAGGCAAGGAAGAGAATACATACAGATATTGTTCAAAATTTGGGTGGAACCCCGCTTTAAGTACACGTGGCGGCGCCATAAGCTTCCGACGTTGCCATCACAACGGGCTTCGTCGTCGGAAGTGCACGCCCCGTTGTGATGGCAACGAAGAAAAACAAAAGCACACGGCTAGCCACACTGACTCCTGGGAAGATTGATTCATAGCTCCCAGGAGACAGTGCGATGCCCCAGGAGACATGGTGCCGCCGGATCTGATGGCGATACCCGCGAGTGGCTAGGACAGGAAACGCCACATTAATAATCAATAAAAAGCTAACCCTTAGGAAAAAAAAATAAAAAATTCTTGCCATTTGTCAATGTCTATTATGCCAGCTTGGGAATAAGCTTAATTTCTGAAATTGTGTGGAACTCCGCTTTAAAGGTGTAAAAAGATTAATAAACAAGGAACCAAAAAAAGTTTTAATTATTAATGGTTTAAAAATAGAAGTGAACAAGTTAATTAAGTCTGATTATCGTAAATTAGGGGTTAATAAGGTGTTAAACAGAGGAACATTTAATAAAAAAAAAAACACAAAAAAAAAAAAAGTTTTACTTGACAGGTTGCTACTTACCCCCCTTCCTGCCCAGGCCAATTTTCAGCTTTCTGCGCTGTCATAATGACAATTGCGCGGTCATGCTACACTGTACTCAAAACAGAATTTTTATCATTTTGCTCCCACAAATAGAGCTTTCTTTTGGTGGTATTTGATCACCTCTGCAGTTTTTATTTTTTTGCAAAATAAACAAAAAAAGAGCGACAATTTTGAAAAAAAAATAAAAGTTTTGCTTTTGTTTCTGTTATAAAATTTTGTAAATAAGTTTTCTCCACTGACGGGAACTGATAAGATGGCACCAATGAGCGGGCACCGAAGATGGGCACTGGTAGACAGCACTTATGGGCATTGATAGGCAGCACTGATGGGCACTCATGGGTGGCACTGGTGTGCACTGATAGGCGACACTGATGGGCACTGAAAGGCTGCAAAGACGGTTACTTGTGGGTGGCACTGCCGGGCATTGATAAATGGCACTGATAGGCATCCCTGGTGGCAGTGGTAGGCATTGTGAGTGGGCACTGATTGGCAGCTGCCTGGGCATTGATTGGCAACTGCCTTGGCACAGATTTGCATTTCCTTTGTGGTCTGGGGGGGCATACCTGGTGGTCCAGTGTGGATGGCCATCCTGGTGGTCCTGGGCTTCATGATGGTGGTCCTGCGCTGATAAACAATCAGCACAGACCCCCCCTGTCAGGAGAGCAGCCGATCGTCTCTCCTCCACTCACGTCTGTCAGAGGCGAGTGAGGAAAAGCCGGTCAAAGGCTCTTCCTGTTTACATTGTGATCAGCCATGATTGGACAGAGCGGAGCATGTGGTAAAGAGCCTCCGCCAGAGGCTCTTTACCGAGATCGGTGTAGCGGTGTGTCAGGCTGACACACCGCACCACCGATCGCCCACGGCGGTTGTTATCCTGCTGGACGTCATAGGACGCCCAGTCAGGATAACGCAACCACCGCCTGCCAATCATTTTGCTATAAGCGGGCGGAAAGTGGTTAAAAATGACTTGATCTGCAGATCAAAGTTCATCCCTTGGATCTGTAGATAAAGAAAGATACAAAGAGAAACACATTTTTCTTTTTAGCTTAGTGTTTCAGAGGCTGAACAATGTTTATAACCACTGTCCTGGTTTTTTTTTTGACAGCTCCAATAGCCAGACTTCTTTAACACTTAAGCGGTCAACAGGGGAACCCCACTGACAGCTAAATAAATCAATGGTTGTTAAAGACACGGCAACCCTGCTCCTTAACAACCGATAATTGCTGGCTTTTCTTTTTTTACATTTCATCCGCCAGTGAGGGAATCCCGCTGAAATAACCGAAGAACCAAGCCTGAAAGTACGGTTACTCGTGCAAATGCTTAGTATCGGCACAGATGCTGTATCAGTGCAATCCTAATGCATATATACTGGTTTTAGAAGTGCTTTTCTGATTCAATGTTTTTTTTTTTTAATGGGAATTTCAAGTGTAGAAATCATAACTGTTGACATGACAAGGAAATCAAAACAACGAGTGAGGCAAGCAGTACATATATGTACCAAAAGGTGAAGTAAGGTCTTATTCAATTTCTTTTAGATTTACCTTCAACGATGTAGTATGTCTGGTTGCATAAACATTTAAATTGATTTAGGTTTGACTTCATATTGAATGGTTTTGGTAAATCTAAAGGAAAAGACAATTGTATAATTTATGGCTAGCCTAACGGTATAATGGGATGCCTCAAGAAGGTTCAATAGTCAGAATTAGTTGGGTGGGAGGGGATATGGGTTTAGGTAGGAGGCAAGAAGGGGGATAGGGGTTGGTTGACTCAGGCCACTGTCCAAATAGAAGGCTAAAAGGAAGGATAGGCTTGCCGGGTTTAAAGAGGGTAGGGGAATAATTAACCCACAGTTCCCAAGTAGTTTCTCAATAAATAGCCCCCGAGTCAACGGGCCTGGACTTCCTGTAGAGAAACCCAAAGGCTTCTTCCATGCCTTAACTATAGTTTGTGTGGCCAATAGGAAGAGGTACATGCCCAGTCTTTGTTGGTGTACAGAGAGGCCTGGGATTGGGTAATGAAGCAGAACATCCCTGCGGACAACTAGATAAAACAAGGTTTGAAGGAGTCCA